>NW_016690530.1:58516-59911 GCF_001604755.1 Lepidothrix coronata | reverse complement strand
GAATTCCCCCCTGGGAGGGTGGGGAGGCCCTGGCACAGGTTGGGCTGTGGCTGCCCCATCCCTGGAAGTGTCCCAGGTAAGGTTGGACAGGGCTTGGAGCAACCTGGGCTAGTGGGAGGTGTCCCTTCCCATGGTAGGGGGGTGGAACAAAGTGAATTTTACGTCCCTTCCAAATCCAACCATTTAATTCCATGATTCAATTGTTCTTCCGGGCTGTGGTGAGAGAGGGGAGCTGGTTTTGGTTCAGTGGAATTCAGCCCCGGGGAGGTGCCATCAGCCCCCACACCCTCCCTGGGGAAGAGGAACCTTCAGGGCTGTTTTAGTGCCTGACCTCTCCAGCTGCTCCAGAGCACTTCTCATGTGCCTGCATTTCAGAAATCATCTGACTTTCCACAAAAACAAGAACTAGGGAAGCGCTGCTTTCCCTTCCAGTTCTCCCTCAGCTGTCCTGGCTGCCGGGGTGGGGTCTGGGGGGCTGGAGGGGACTGGAGCAGCTCCCCTGTGGGACAGGTTGGGAGAAGAGAAGAGAAGCTGTGGCTGCCCCGTCCCTGGGAGTGTCCAAGGCCGGGTTGGAGCAACCTGGGACAGTGGGAGGTGTCCCTGCCCGTGGCAGGGGTGGGACTGGATGAGCTTTATGGTCCCTTCCAACCCAACCCAACCCAGCAGCACTCCCAAGGGATGCCCTGGTGGCACCAGCCCACGGGCTCCTGGGCACTGACCCACCCCGTTCTCCACGAGAACCGTCTCCTCAGGCTGGTGCCCACCGAGGACCTGGGACACTTGTCTCTGTCCCAGCCTGTCTTTGCTTGGAAATGGAGTTTTTCAGCTCAAGTTTCCTCTGGGGAGGGGTGGGATTGTCCCCCACGATGTTCCTTTCCCGGTGCTGAGCCAAGTGCCACCAGCCGAGGCCATGGCGACACCAGGACGAAGCTCGGGGTTCTCTCCGCCCATCCCACCCCCAGTGAGCACACCGGTGCCTTTCTCTTGCACCAGGATCAGCCTCCAGCTTGTCTGGGTGCAGACAAACCCTCCCCGTGCACCGGCCGCCGATGGACGTGTTTCGGTTCCTGCTCCTCGCCCTCCTCGTCCTCCTTCGCCGAGCCAGTGAGTGCAAAATGCTCCCCCTGAACCCCCAGCCCTCCTGCCTTCCCCTCAAACACCCCCCACCCTTTCTGTGCCTCCTCCCCCGGGCACAGCACCTTCAACCACCTTCTCTCCCCAGCGGGCTATGGCATGATGACAGAGGTGGTTGGAGCCGAGGGCAGGTCCGTCACCTTCCACATCCAGGATCTGCCTGGAGATGCAGCATTCTGGAACTTTGGGAATGTACCCATAGTGACTGTGGTATTTGCTGAACCTCTTGGAGTCATGTTTTTAGACAACAAATACAAGACA
>NW_016690530.1:52402-56019 GCF_001604755.1 Lepidothrix coronata | reverse complement strand
TCCTCCTCCTCCTCCCAGCCACAAATTCGGCTTTAAGTCCATCTGGGAAAGCTCAGCTGTTCCCACAGAGATCAGTGGGGAAAACGGGGACGGGAAAATTCGGTGGGACACGGGCTGCAGAGCCAGGCTGAGCCTGCGGGGGCTGCGAAACTCTCCTCGGGGACAAAACTCCCGAGTTTTTGTAACCTGTCGCAGAGCTCAAAAATAAAACCACTTCTCGTTTTCCCCCGTTGAACCCCTGTGTCCCTGCGTGTCCCTTAGGAAAGCAGGACCACGGGATGAGTTCCTGGCGTGGAAACCCGCAGGTCAGGGATGAGGTCGGAGTCCAAAACTCCTCCAGCCGCCCCTTCCCGGTGCTGACGATCCTTCCCCTCCCAGGGGCCGAGTCACTCCCTGGCTCACTCCCGTCTGCGGGGTCGGATCCAGAGTCCCTCTCCCTTCTCCCAGCGCTCCAGGATCCAGCCGGGAGCCTCCAGCCACAGCCAGGGGAGGTTTCTCGCCGCGCTCCTCACTCGCCCATCCCTCCCTTCTCCAGGCGCCGTCGCCGCCGCTCGTTCCGCCCCCGCCGGAGGGGGGTTTGTGTCGGTTCCCCCAGGGATGAGCGGGTCAATCCCACCAGGAAACGCGGGTTGTGGTGCCCACGAGCCGGGCTGGGCAGCTGCCCCCTGCCCCCAGAGGCTCAGGGCCTGGGCATCATCACACCGACATAAACCGTGGTGGGCTCCTGGGGGGGGCTCTGCGGCAAAGATTAGGGGGGCAAGAGGGGGTCAGGGAGGTGCCAGGGCGAGGGAGATGCCCGGCCAGGGCGAGGGAGAGGGGTGGGTGTCCCTTACCTGGGAGAGGGGTGGGGGTCCCTGCAGGGCGGGGGGCTCCGGAGGGTCGCGGGGGGCTCTGCCGGGGGGCCCCGTGGCCGCCGCGTAGATGGTGGTGCAGGAGGGGGGGTCGGGGCTGGGGGGCCCTTTTGGCTTCTGCGGGAGGGGGACAAAGGACGAGCGGTGAGAGGCAGGTCCCCCCCCCGGGCCCTTCCCTCCCTCCGCCCACCCGGTTTTGGTTTAACAGGAGCGGGAGAAGGGGGGAAAACCCGCCCGGAGCGTCCCCAAAGCCACCCCGGAGTCCTGAGGGCTCGGGAAGCCGCAGCGCCCAAATTTACTCCCGAATTAAGGGCGACCGGGCTGACCCCCGGAACACGGGGGTTGGGGGACCCTCCCTCCTCCCCCCCCGCGGTGATGTCACCCTGTCCCTCCCCACCCGCGGGGCTCTGTTGACACCCGGTGGCCAAGGCACAGCACGGAGGTTGCCACGGAGGAGGGACCAACAGCCACCTTTGGGTGCTGCTGCTGCTGCCCCAGACCCCCACCCAGGAAACCCCCCCGGGATCGCGCCCACGCTCCCCCCTCCCCGGCCGCAGGACTCGGGGTCCCGCTGCTAAAGGAGCATTTCCAGGGCTGGAAAAATGAGCCTTTGGGAAAAGGGGGTGGGGCTGGGGGGGCCTCACCTGCGCCCGCTGGACCTGGGAGTAGATGGTGTGCTCGGCGTGGTCCGGGCCGGGCTCCTGCTCGGCTGCGGGGGGGGATCGCGGGATAATTCGGGTTGGAAAAGCCCTCCGGGATCATCCAGCCCACCCTGTGCCCCCAGCCCCACCTTGTGTCCCCCAGCCCAGAGCGCTCGGTGCCACGGCCACTCCTTCCCTGGGCACCTCCAGGGCTGGTGGGGACCCCCCCCCTCCCTCAGGGGTCTTTTAAACCTCCACAATTCTGGGATTCACGAGGTGTCCACCCCCAGATCCACCCCCAGACCCAGCCCACCCTGTGCCCCCATCCCCACCTTGTGCCCCCCAGCCCAGAGCACTCGGTCCTTCCCTGGGGACTCCCCCCCTCCCTCGGGGGTCTTTTAAACCTCCACAATTCTGGGATTCATGAGGTGTCCACCCACAGAACCCCCCCCAGACCCGGCCCAGCCCACCCCCCACCCCGGGACCCCTCCCTGGCCCCGCTCACCCAGGGGTGCAGCTGGGTGGGGGGTCCTGACGACCCCAAACAGGACGATGACGATGATGATGACGACAACGGGCACCACCAGCAGCACGAGCAGCTCCATCCTCGGCCTGGCACCGCCTGGGGGGGGGAGCAGAGAGGGGAAGGGGGGTCCCGGGTCACCCCAGAGCGGAGCAGGAGGAGCTGCTGAAGTTTTGGGGGGTGGTTTCAGCGGGACAGGAAAGGAGGTGGGAAATGTTCCTCCCGCGGGCTGAGCTCGCCCTGAAGCAGCTCGAGGCTGCACCAGCAGCTCAAAACCTGCTGAGGGCGTGGATTGGGGCCAGGCAGGGCCCCAAAAATGCCTTGTGGGGAGGCAGCCCCTTTATCACCACTCCAGCACCGCTGACGTGTGAGAAGAGGGACAGTTTGGGGCCACCTAAAGCCCTAAAAACTTCTCTGGTGGCCTCGTGGAGCCTGGTAGGGAGGACACAGCCCCTTTGTCACAGCTCCAGCAACCCCACAGAGGGGTGTCCCACGGTGTGAGTGGTTTGGGGGGGAAAGGGGGTGAGAAACAAGCCTAAACCCCCCCCCCGGGGCGTCTCATTTCCCAAGCAAGAGTCCCCTGGGGATGTTTTCCCAGCACAGGTCAGAGGTGGGGACTCCACCTCAGCCTCCCTGGGGGAAGGGGCAGCCCCCACCTCACTCAGCCCCCCCACCCATAAAAAATCCCCCCCGGGTCACAAGGAAGAGCCGAAAAAAAACCCCACTGAGCGAAAACGCGACTTTTGCCCCAAAATCCTCCCAAGGGGAAGTTGTCAGCGAGGGTTTTTGTCCTCCCCGAAGCACCCTGGAGGAGTTTTGTCGCCTCTGAAATGACCCTGGAGCAGCAGGGCATGGAAGGGGCAGGGGCTGGGCTGGCTGGGGAGGGAGGAGGGACCCGCGGCTCCGAGGCCAGGGTTTGTGGGAACCCCCAGCAGGTGGAGCAGCAGCTGATTTTCCGGGAAAAAAGGTCCTTTGAGGGTGAGTAAAACGGGGTGAGGAAGTGCCCTGAAGAGCCAGAGCAGGACCGGGAGGATGCAGGGAGTTGGGCTGGGAAGTGGGGACCTGTTTGGGCTGGAGAAGGCTGAGAGGGGCTCTCATCAATCCTCAAATATCCGTACAAATATCTCACCTCGGAGGGGAATCTCATGAATCCACAGAAATTTCCCAAATATCCACAGAAATCTCTCAAATATCCACAGAAATCTCTCAAATATCCACAGAAATCTCTCAAATATCCACAGAAATCTCTCAAATATCCACAGAAATCTCTCAAATATCCATAAAAATCTCTCAAATATCCATAAAAATCTCTCAAATATCCCATAGAAATCTCTCAAATATCCATAGAAATCTCTCATCTGAGGGGGGGGGAGTCTCATCATTCCACCCAAATCTTTCAAATATCCCCACAAACCCCTCAAATATCCCCACAAACCCCTCCTCTGAGAGGGGATCTCATCCCATCCACCCCCACAAATACCCCCAAGGATGGTCCCAGACTCCTCCCAGCGTTTCCCAGTGGCAGGACAAGGAGTGATGGCCACAAACCAGACCTGGAGGAGCGCAAGAAGGGGTGATGGCCCCAACTGCTGGGTGATGGCC
>NW_016690530.1:49720-51138 GCF_001604755.1 Lepidothrix coronata | reverse complement strand
CCCCTCCATGTCCTTCCTGAGCTGAGGGCCCAGAACTGGACACAGCACTCCAGGGGTGGCCTCACCAGCGCTGAGTCCAGGGCAGGAATCACCTCCCTGGCCCTGCTCCAGCCCCTCCATGTCCTTCCTGAGCTGAGGGCCCAGAACTGGACACAGCACTCCAGGGGTGGCCTCACCAGCGCTGAGTCCAGGGCAGGAATCACTTCCCTGGCCCTGTTGGCCACCCTGTTCCTGAGCCAGGCCAGGATCCATCGGCCCTCTTGGCCCCCTGGGCACACTCTGGCTCCTGTTCAGCCTCCTGTCCATCCCAAATCCCAGCTCCCTTCCTGCCTGGCTGCTCTCCAGCCACTCTGGCCCCAGGGGGTTGTTGTGGCCAAAGGGCAGGACCCGGCCCTCGACCTGCTTGACCCTCATCCCCTTGGGATCAGCCCATGGATCCAATCCATCCAGGTCCCCCTGCAGAGCCCTCCTGCCCTCCAGCTGATCCACACTCCCCTCCCAGCTCGGTGTCACCTGCGAATTTGCTGGTGGCGGGACTCAACCCCCTCATCTAAATCACCAATAAACACAGTAAACAGAATAAACACATTAAACAGCCCTGATCCCTGGGGGGGACACCCCTGGTCCTCCCCGGGCAGAACCTCTCACCGTAGACCTCCAGCCGGATCTGCTGCACCTCCTCCTCCGGCCCTTTGCTCACCACGTACTCGTAGAGCTGCCCATCCCGCCGGCTGGTGTTGAGGATTTCCAGGGAAAAGTCCGACCTGTGGAAGCGGATTTGCCCCTGGAAGTGGTTGGTGCAGTTGCCCCCCGAGTACTTGACCAGGACTTGCTTCTTGGGGAACGACCCCCACCGCTTCCAAGAGGATTCCCTGAATTCTGTGGTGAGCTCCCGCAGCCTGGGGGGGATCCTCAGGATCGTTGCCTTCCCCAAAGTGCCCGGCACTGTCTCGCTCTCCCCGGGGTGCATTCCTGGGAGGAGAGTGGGGAGAAGGGCTGAGGCAGAGGGAGACTCACACCAACCACCCTCCTCCCCAAACAGAGGAGGGAGAATCCTCCAGGATCCTCAAGGATCAAAGCCAGAAATATCACTGGACCCACCCTGGAGGGGGAATCCTCCAGGATCCTCGAGGATCAAAGCCAGAAACGTCACTGGACCCACCCTGGAGGGGGAATCCTCCAGGATCCTCAAGGATCAAAGCCAGAAATGTCACTGGACCCACCCTGGAGGGGGAATCCTCCAAAATCCTCAAGGATCAAAGCCAGAAAGTCACTGGACCCACCCCGGAGGGAGAATCCTCCAGGATCCTCAAGGATCAAAGCCAGAAACGTCACTGGACCCACCCCGGAGGGAGAATCCTCCAGGATCCTCAAGGATCAAAGCCAGAAACGTCACTGGACCCACCCTGGCCATCCCC
>NW_016690530.1:42755-47068 GCF_001604755.1 Lepidothrix coronata | reverse complement strand
TAAATAAATAAATAAATAAATAAATACCCCCCAAAAATAACCCAAACTGAGCGTTTTGGAGAGGCAAATTCACTCACCCCAGACAGCCCCGAGGGCGAGGAGCAGCCGGAGCAGCAGCAGAGCCGAGCAGCCCATGTCGGGAGCCCCGGAGTTTCTGCTGCTCTGGGGTTAAAAATCAGCTCCTCGCAGGAACAGGTGCCCTCGAATCAGCGCCGGTTTGCGGGCCAGGAGTTTCCTGTTTTGGGGCCGAACGCGGCTCCTTTTTTTTTTTTTTTTTGCTTTGCCTTTCGTTTCTCGATCGGAAAATATTCAAAATATTCGGCAGAAGCGGCCCCGGGGACCCGCGGGAGGGGAGGAAGCGGAGCGTGGGGTCGGGTTTGCGCCAGAACCTCCTCGCCCTGAGCCCCGAAAGGAGAGGAAATGACCCGTGAGGGGATCATTTCTTATTATTGATCCTAGAATTCCCGGCGCTGGAAGCTCCGGACGGATCCCAAAGGGAGCGGGAGGGGAGGTGCTGCTGCCCGTCCCCAAATGCTGCCCCGCCCGCCGCGGTGCCCACCCAGAGGGGTGGGAAAGCCCCGAATATCCTGGGATTGACCCGCTTTGGGGGTTTTTTTTTGTGGGATCCCAACAGGAGGAGGAGAAGGAGGGAGGGTGGTCATGGAAAATTCACCTGAGTTCTTGGAAAACTTCTCTTTCGGGAGAAGTTGAATCCTCCTTCTTGCCCTGAGGGAGGTGACCTTGGGATTCAGGTGCTCAGGGATGGGGACGGTCCAGAGGGGTGGGAATGGGGCTGGAATATCAACCTGGGGTGGGAAAAGCAGGGAATGTGGTGCTGGGGACAGGGAGGGTCCAGAGGGGTGGGAATGGGGCTGGAATATCAGCCTGGGGTGGGAACAGCAGGGAATGTGGTGCTGGGGACAGGGATGGTCCAGAGGGGTGGGAATGGGGCTGGAATATCAACCTGGGTATGGAAAAGCAGGGAAAACAGTACTGGGGGCAGGGATGGTCCAGGATGGGGATGGGGCTGAAATATCAGCCCTGGGTGTGGAAAAGCAGGGGAAGGTCGGTCCTGGCCCTGCTGCTGGAACCTCTGGATGTGTTTCTGGCAGAGGGAATCGTTCCCTAGCAGAGGGGATCATTCCCTGGCAGAAGGAATCATTCCCTAGCAGAGGGGATCATTCCCTGGCAGAGGGGATCATTCCCTGGCAGAGGGGATCATTCCCTGGCAGAGGGGATCATTCCCTAGCAGAGGGGATCATTCCCTGGCAGAGGGGATCATTCCCTGGCAGAGGGGATCATTCCCTGGCAGAGGGGATCATTCCCTGGCAGAGGGGATCATTCCCTGGCAAAGGGGATCATTCCCTGGCAAAGGGAATCATTCCCTGGCAAAGGGAATCATTCCCTGCCGTCGGGGCTCAGCTTTGGAACGGAAGGAAGGGCTTTTGCCTTCGGGCTTTCTTCCAGTTTCGTTGCTTTCCCTGGTTTTTTTTGGAGGTGGCAGCAGCAGGAATTCACGCTCGCGGTTGGGAAAGACCTCTGAGGCCACCGAGGCCACCCCGGGACTCGTCCCCACCTCGTCCCCCGGCCAAGAGCCACGTCCAAGCCCTTCCCTGGGCGCCCCGGGCTGGTTTAAAAATGACATTTTAATGTCATGGCGGGGCAGCAAAGGGTGAACTCACGTCCCGCTGCTTTTCAGGGAAGTGGAGCTCGGAGCCCTGCACGAGTTTTGCCGTCAGCAGATCGCCTCTGACGGTAAAAGGTGCGGGTGAAACCACCCGAAACCGCCTCATGGGCGTCCCGTGAGGCCCCTCCTCCCGCCCCGAGGGCTCCCGACTCAGCCACTTCCCAACAGTGAGAGGGGGAAGGACCCGGCAAAGCTCTTCCCGTGGAAAAAAGGGGATGGGCAAGAGCAGGTCGAGGGGACCCAGACCCGGGAAACACGGCCGAGGTTCCTCCTGGAGGCATCTGGGACTCGGAAAACTGTTTAATGAGCAAAACCATCAAGAGAAAAAGTCCTTTGGGGGAGCACTGAGGACATCCAGAGGTAGGAAAAACTCCTTTGATGGCGAGGAATGATCCCAAAAACTCCTTTCTTTCCCAGGAGCTCAGCCTGAAATCTCCTGGCTGGGAAGTCGACTGAGACACCAACCCCAGGCCCTGTGTTTGTCCATTTTATGGACACCTCGGATCTTGTGAGAGGCAGATGAGCCCCAGACTTCCACGTGGGACCCCAGAAAACATTTTCAGGGTGGGGGGATCCCTGCAAAAATAAACCTTGATGTTCAAACCATCGGACTCGGAGCAGAAATGACCCCGAGCTGTCCTTAAACCGAGTGGAACCACCTGGATTTTTCAAAGGAGTCCCTGGTGACCCTTTGCTGATCGTGGCCTTCGAAATCTTTGCTTAAAGATGGCTCTGGAATTCGGGATTTAGGGAGATAAAACTCCTGGTTGTCCCCCTCCCTTGGGCTGGGTGGTTGGAGCTGGCAGGGGAAAAGTGTCCCAGGGTTGTGGTGGCCCAGGAAATGTCCCCATTTCTCCTTGCAGGCTGAGGGAGCACCTCCATCACTCCCAAAACCTCTTCCCACCCCAAAGGACCCGTGTCCCACCATCCAGGGCTGGAATCTCCCCTGGGGGACACAGGGGAAGGGTCTCTGTCCCCAGCAAAGGTGCTGGGGGGTGTAAACACACCTTCCTCCATCATCCCCCAAGTCCCTGAGCTGTGGGGGAAGAATCCGGATTCCCAGCCCAAGGGGGAAGGATCCGGAACAGGCACCTAAAAAATGTGGTGTTCAGGTAAGAATTTAATGTGTAAACGGGTGTTTGTGAAGGTCCTCAAAGCAGGGAGGACACGCAGAGGGAAAGCCAGAGGTGCCACCACCCCGGCTCTGCCCCCTTGAGATGGTCCTGGAAAAATGCAGGATGCCCAAAATCCCCAGGAAAGGCTCCTGGGTGGCCCCACCGGCCTCGGGGAGAGGGAGAGGAGGAGGAGGATTTCCCAGTGATTGAAGGATTGGAATCGTTCCCTTGAGCCACCACCACAACCTCTGTGCTCCTGGGAGATCCAGGAGCCTCATCCCGATGCTGGGGGAGTGAGGACAGAGGTGAACTGCAGGGTCCTCAAGCCAGAGCGAGGTGGAGGAAGAGGAGCAGGAGGTGTCCCAGGACCAGCAGCCCGCCCGTGGCCGTGCAGGAGGAGGCAGTGGAGGATTCACCTGGAGGCAGAGGGAGATGAGGGGCAGGGGGAGGGCTCTGGAGGGATCCCAGGCCCTGAACCCCTCCCTGGGATCACTCCTGCCCCACACCAGCCCACGGTGCCGGGGGGAAAGGTCCCCACAGCTCCTGACCCGAGGGACTGCAGGGAACCCCCCCTTGGGGGTCGGGCTCTTCTCCCACACAACCAGGCACAGGACGAGGGGAAACGGCCTCGAGCTGTGCCAGGGGAGCCTCAGGGGGGACATCAGCAGGAATTTCCTCCTGGAAGGGGTGGCCAGGCCTTGGCAGGGGCTGCCCAGGCAGGTGGGGGGGTGCCCACCCCCGGAGGTGTCCAGGGAAGGGTGACGAGGTGGGGACGGGGCACGGGACGGACTCGACGACCTCGGAGTTCCCTCCCAGCCTCAGGGATTCCGTGACCTGCTCTCCTCGGGGTCCCCAGAGCTGCTCTGGGGACCCTCCAAAGCCACCCCAGAGCCCACCCCCCCGCGCTGTGGCCCCCCCTTACCTGTCCAGGAGCAGGGGTGCCTGTAGGTCAGCGAGGCGCTGTTGGAGGAGGCGGGATTGCTGACCTTGCACACGTAGGTCCCCTCCGAGGGGTTGAAGGAGACCTTCTGGACGGGGCCCCCCACGCCCTCCAGCAGGACCTGCCGGGGGGGGATCCACTCGTAGGTGACCTCCGGGAGCCCCACGGAGCACTCGAGGGTGGCGTTGCACTGCTGGTCATCGTCCTGGGTCACCGTGACCCTCACCGTGGGCTTCGGGACCACGTCTGGGAGGGGCAGCGGGATTGTCACGGTCACCCCGGGACAGCCCTGGAACAGCCCTGGGCCCCCCAAATTCAGGAAGGACATGGAGGGGCTGGAGCAGGGCCAGGGAAGAGCAGCGAGGCCGGGGAAGGGTCTGGAGCACAATTCCTGTGAGGAGAGGCTGAGGGAGCTGGGGGGGCTCAGCCTGGAGAGGAAGAGGCTCAGGGGAGACCTCCCCACTCTGCACAACTCCCTGACAGGAGGGGGGAGCCGGGGGGGGTTGGTCTCTTCTCCCAGGCAAGACAAGAGGGCTGGGTCTGAAGCTGTGCCAGGGCAGGTTTAGGTTGG
>NW_016690530.1:40766-41812 GCF_001604755.1 Lepidothrix coronata | reverse complement strand
AACTGGTTTAACCGGTTCCATTCCCCAATGGAACTGGTGGAACTGGTTTAACCGGTTCCATTCCCCAATGGAACTGGTGGAACTGGTTTAACCGGTTCCATTCCCCAATGGAGCTGGTGTAACTGGTTTAACTGGTTCCATTCCCCAATGGAACTGGTTCAACCGGTTTATTTCCCTAAGGCAACAGGTTTAACTGGTGTAACTGGTTTAACTGGTTTATCCAGCAAAATCCCTCCCAGTGACAGTGGGGGGGGGGGCAGGAAGGGGGGCGGAGCCTGAGATTCCCCCTCGGATTCCACATCCCCCCTTTCTCCATGGGAAAAGTGAGGGAGGAATTGTTCCCAATTTCCCGACGCCTTCGGCGCCGCCCGACCCCGGAGCCACGCGACAAACAGGATTTCCCCCCTTCCTGCACCCAACCCCCCCCTCCACCCCCGCGGGGAAGGTTTGTTTTGCTTCGCTTTCCCTTTTTTTGGGATCCTCTCCAGGCTCCCCCGGTGTGGTGGTGGCCGGGGGGTCCCGTGGGAAGGGATCCGGGGGGGTCCCGTGGGAAGGGATCCAGGGGATCTCGTGGGAAGGGATCCAGGGGGTTCCATGGGAAGGGAGTCAGGGGATCTCATGGAAAGGGATCCAGGGGGTTCCATGGGAATGGAACCAGGGGATCCCATGGGAAGGGAGCCAAGGGGTCCTGTGGGAAGGGATCCAGGGGGGTCTTGTGGGAAGGGAGTCAGGGGGTCCCATGGGAAGGGAGCCAGGGGGTCCTGTGGGAAGGGATCCGGGGGGGTCTTGTGGGAAGGGAATCAAGGGGAAGGGAGTCAGGGGGTCCTATGGGAAGGGAGCTGAAGGGTCCTGTGGGAAGGGATCCAGGGAGGTCCTGTGGGAAGGGATCCAGGGAGGTCCTGTGGGAAGGGATCCGGGGAGGTCCTGTGGGAAGGGATCCGGGGAGGTCCTGTGGGAAGGGATCCAGGGAGGTCCTGTGGGAAGGGATCCGGGGGGGTCTTGTGGGAAGGGAATCAAGGGGTCCCATGGGAAGGGAGTCAGGGGAT
>NW_016690530.1:30518-39807 GCF_001604755.1 Lepidothrix coronata | reverse complement strand
CCAAAACCATCCCGAGGGTGAACGGGACGCAGACCCCGGGGGTCTCCTCTGCCCTTTAGGGTGGCCCAGAGACCCCCCAGGGTTCCCATTTCCCCCCTGCACACCCAGGGTGGTCCCTGTGCCAACCCCGGGGGTCTCCTCTGCCCTTTAGGGTGGCCCAGAGACCCCCCCAGCGTTCCCATTTCCCCCCTGCACACCCAGGGTGGTCCCTGTGCCAACCCCGGGGGTCTCCTCTGCCCTTTAGGGTGGCCCAGAGACCCCCCCAGGGCTCCCATTCCCCCCCCTGCTCCCCCAGGGTGGTCCCTGTGCCCATGTCCGAGCTCCGGGTGGCACCAGGGGAGGGTCAGGTTGGGAATTGAGGGGGAATTTCCCCATGGAAAGGGTGGTGAGGCCTCGGAAGGGGCTGCCCGGGGAGGTGCCACCTTGGAGGTGCCCAGGGAGGTGCCAGGACACCTTGGGGGTGCCCAGGTAGGTGACAGGGACACCTTGGAGGTACCCAAGGAGGTGACAGGGACATTTTGGAGGTGCCCAAGGAGGTGACAGGACACCTTGGGGGTGCCCAGGGAAGTGCCAGGGACACCTTGGGGGTGCCCAGGGAAGTGCCAGGGACACCTTGGGGGTGCCCGGGAAGGTGCCAGGGACACCTTGGAGGTGCCCAAGGAGGTGCCAGGACACCTTGGAGGTGCCCAGGGAGGTTCCAGGACACCTTGGGGGTGCCCAGGAGGTGCCAGGGACACCTTGGAGGTGCCCGGGAAGGTGCCAGGAACACCTTGGAGGTGCCCAAGGAGGTGCCAGGACACCTTGGAGGTGCCCAGGGAGGTTCCAGGACACCTTGGGGGTGCCCAAGAAGGTGCCAGGACACCTTGGGGGTGCCCAGGGAGGTTCCAGGACACTTTGGGGGTGCCCAGGAGGTGCCAGGGACACCTTGGGGGTGCCCAGGGAGGTGACAGGGACATCTTGGAGGTGCCCAGGGAGGTGAGAGGGACACCTTGGGGGTGCCCAGGAGGTGCCAGGGACACCTTGGGGGTGCCCAGGGAGGTGCCAGGGACACCTTAGGGGTGCCCAGGGAGGTGCCAGGACACCCTGACGGCCGCGGCTCTTCCCAAACAAAGCCCGACGGCGGCACCCGCTGGGCACTGACCCGCTGGGCACTGCTGGGAAATTCAAATTAAAATAAAAGTCATTTCAAAAATTAAAAAAAAAAATAATATATATAAGTTCTTAAAAAATAAAAAATAAAATATATGTATTTTTAAAAAAATAAAATATATGTATTTTAAAAAATAAAAATAAAATATACATATTTTAAAAAATAAAAATATACGTATTTTACAAAATAAAAAGTAAAACATATATATTTTAAAATAAAAATAAAATATACGTATTTTAAAAAATAAAAATAAAATATGCGTATTTAGAAAATAAAAAATAAAATATATATATTTAAAAAAAAAATAAAATATACGTATTTTAAAAAAAAATAAAATATATATATTTAAAAATAAAAATAAAATATAAGTATTTTAAAAATTAAAAATAAAATACACGTATTTAGAAAATAAAAAATAAAATATATATATTTAAAAAAATAAAATATATGTATTTTAAAAAATAAAAATAAGGCAATTAAGCCAATTAAACAAGCAGCACAATCCCCTCGTGCAGTTCAACTCGTGTTTGCACCTAAAAACCAATTCCCAAACCTGCCAAGCCCCAAAATCCCAGAAGATCCCCCCCCCCCGATCCCGCCAGTCCCATTCCATCCCCGCAGGAAACAAGTTTTCCATCCCGAAGTCTTCCCTCCAAACCTCCAAAGCGCAACTGGGGGGGGGGGTGTCGGATCCTTCCCAAAAAAAGTGTTTCTGGAAGTTTTAATCCCAGGCAAACCCCCCCGGTGGGATCCCAGAAGGGCGCTGGAATTTCCGGGTGCTCCGGGAAAAACAGCTCCAGAGGGAAGGGAATCCCCTGGCCAGGGAATCAGGGGAGGTGGAGAGCGGCGGGAGTCGGGGGCGGGGGGCGCAGGGAGGGGCTCCAGGGCCTGGCACCGCCCTTATCCTGCAGGGAAACGGGGGGGATTCAGCACATGGAGACCCCCAAAAACCTCTGGGGCCCCCCAGGGGTCAGCCGGTACTTCCAAGAAGGCCGTGGAGACCAGGGCGGGGTCCAGCCTCTTCCTCCGGAGGGAAGGAGGCTGCGGAGGAGAGTTGGGGAGGGTGGGAGGGGGACCCCAAACACCCGGGGGGGACACGGGGGGGGGTCACCGCGGAGGGGTCGGGGAGGAACCGGGACCATCTCACCCTCCTGCCCGGCTGGACCACGGAGTAGACGGTGCAGCTCCCGGGGCGCCGCTGGTACCGGGGCTCCTCCTGCTGGGACGCACCGGGAAAAGCGAGGTTTGGGGGGAAAAGAGCGGATTTGGCAGCTGGGAGAAGCAGATCCGGCCGGGGGTGTGCACGGGGGCAGCTCCAGACCCTCCCAGGAGCGACCCCAAGAGCGACCCCAAGAGCAACCCCAGAAGTGACCCCAGGAGCGACCCCAGGAACGACCCCAGGAGCGACCCCAAGAGCGACCCCAGGAGTGACCCCAGGAGCGACCCCAGGAGTGACCCCAAGAGTGACCCCAGGAGTGACCCCAGGAGCGACCCCAGGAGCGACCCCAGAAGTGACCCCAGGAGCGACCCCAGGAGCGACCCCAGGAGTGACCCCAGGAGTGACCCCAGGAGTGACCCCAGGAGNAGAACACCTTGGGGGTGCCCAGGGAGGTGCCAGGACACCTTGGAGGTGCCCAGGAGGTGCCAGGGACATCTTGGGGGTGCCCAAGAAGGTGACAGGGACACCTTGGGGGTGCCCGGGGGGGTGAGAGGACACCTTGGAGGTGCCCAGGGAAGTGCCAGGACACCTTGGGGGTGCCCAGGGAGGTGAGAGGACACCTTGGGGGTGCCCAAGGAGGTGCCAGGGGCACCTTGGGGGTGCCCAGGGAAGGAGTGGCCGTGGCACTGAGTGACAAGGTGGGGATGGGTCAGACGATGATCCCAGAGGTGTTTTCCAGCCTCGGTTATCCCGGAATTCCACGGGATGAGTCACCAACACTTGACCTCCCTCCCGCCGGGAAAAGGCCCGGGTTTGAATTCCAGCCGGGATTTGAATTCCAGCCGGGATTCCTCCCTGCCAGCCGACCCCCGGTGCCTTTGTCCGGGATTTGCGGGATTTGCGGGACAAAACGGCCGCGGCTCTTCCCAAACAAAGCCCGACGGCGGCACCCGCTGGGCACTGACCCGCTGGGCACTGCTGGGAAATTCAAATTAAAATAAAAGTCATTTCAAAAATTAAAAAAAAAAATAATATATATAAGTTCTTAAAAAATAAAAAATAAAATATATGTATTTTTAAAAAAATAAAATATATGTATTTTAAAAAATAAAAATAAAATATACATATTTTAAAAAATAAAAATATACGTATTTTACAAAATAAAAAGTAAAACATATATATTTTAAAATAAAAATAAAATATACGTATTTTAAAAAATAAAAATAAAATATGCGTATTTAGAAAATAAAAAATAAAATATATATATTTAAAAAAAAAATAAAATATACGTATTTTAAAAAAAAATAAAATATATATATTTAAAAATAAAAATAAAATATAAGTATTTTAAAAATTAAAAATAAAATACACGTATTTAGAAAATAAAAAATAAAATATATATATTTAAAAAAATAAAATATATGTATTTTAAAAAATAAAAATAAGGCAATTAAGCCAATTAAACAAGCAGCACAATCCCCTCGTGCAGTTCAACTCGTGTTTGCACCTAAAAACCAATTCCCAAACCTGCCAAGCCCCAAAATCCCAGAAGATCCCCCCCCCCCGATCCCGCCAGTCCCATTCCATCCCCGCAGGAAACAAGTTTTCCATCCCGAAGTCTTCCCTCCAAACCTCCAAAGCGCAACTGGGGGGGGGGGTGTCGGATCCTTCCCAAAAAAAGTGTTTCTGGAAGTTTTAATCCCAGGCAAACCCCCCCGGTGGGATCCCAGAAGGGCGCTGGAATTTCCGGGTGCTCCGGGAAAAACAGCTCCAGAGGGAAGGGAATCCCCTGGCCAGGGAATCAGGGGAGGTGGAGAGCGGCGGGAGTCGGGGGCGGGGGGCGCAGGGAGGGGCTCCAGGGCCTGGCACCGCCCTTATCCTGCAGGGAAACGGGGGGGATTCAGCACATGGAGACCCCCAAAAACCTCTGGGGCCCCCCAGGGGTCAGCCGGTACTTCCAAGAAGGCCGTGGAGACCAGGGCGGGGTCCAGCCTCTTCCTCCGGAGGGAAGGAGGCTGCGGAGGAGAGTTGGGGAGGGTGGGAGGGGGACCCCAAACACCCGGGGGGGACACGGGGGGGGGTCACCGCGGAGGGGTCGGGGAGGAACCGGGACCATCTCACCCTCCTGCCCGGCTGGACCACGGAGTAGACGGTGCAGCTCCCGGGGCGCCGCTGGTACCGGGGCTCCTCCTGCTGGGACGCACCGGGAAAAGCGAGGTTTGGGGGGAAAAGAGCGGATTTGGCAGCTGGGAGAAGCAGATCCGGCCGGGGGTGCGCACGGGGGCAGCTCCAGACCCTCCCAGGAGTGACCCCAAGAGCGACCCCAGGAGTGACCCCAGGAGCAACCCCAGGAGCGACCCCAGGAGCGACCCCAGGAGTGACCCCAGGAGTGACCCCAGGAGTGACCCCAGAAGTGACCCTACCTGTTTTGGGGGGCAGACCACAGCGTACACGGTGCTGGGGGCCTGGGGGGCCTCAAAGTTCCCATCCTGGGGGAGGGAAAAACCCCAATATTATTAAAAAAAAATACCCCCAAACAGCCAGAGGTGGTTCAAAGGCTCAGCTCGGGGTGAGCAGCAATCCCAAACGGGGTCCCCGTCCCTCAGGCAGTGTGGGGTTGGAACATCAGGAGGAATTTCCCCCTGGAAAGGGGGGTCAGGCCTTGGCAGGGGCTGCCCAGGGAGGGGGGGAGTGCCCAGCCCTGGGGGTGTCCAGGGCAGGACTGGAGGTGGCACCGGGGGCCAAGGTGGGGATGGGGCACGGGGGGGACTGGATGCTCTTGGGGGGCTTTTCCCACCTGAATTATCCCGGGATTCTGTGTGGGAGGGGACACCCCCAGCACTCACGGGGTCCTGGCTGGTTTTGTCTCTTCCCAGCTCCTCGTAGATGGTCAGGGGCTCCTCCACGTGTCCGGGGGGGGCTTTGAAGGGTCAGTGGGAGACATCAGAATCCCTGGATTTGGGGGGCTCGGCCCTCGAGCAAAGCAAAGCAAAGCAAAGTAAAACGAAGCAAAGCAAAGCAAAGCAAAACGAAGCAAAGCAGAGGGAGAAAAAGGTCCCTCGGCAACTGGGAGGTTGGATTTGTTGGGCAGCTCGGGATAAAGTGAATATTCCCGAGTGGAAATTGCCCTCTGGATCCCGCCTGCTCCAGGTTTGGCTTCCCGGGGTGCTTCATCCTGCAGGGATGGGCAAAGGCTTCTGCCCCGGGCAGGGGGGTGACAACACCCTGTCCTTCATCCCACGTCAGCCCCAGGGGCAGGAGAATCCCGGGAAAAGCACGACTGGGGGCAGGAGGAGGGTAGAGAGGCACCTAACCCCCCCCCAGCTGCCCATCCCACCAAATCCCGCACTGACACCCCCCTCCAGGACAAACCCAAACCTTCTGGGGTTTTTTCCCTTCGCCTCCTCCACCAGCAGCAGGTGACGAGCAGGAACAGGGGCAGTGCCACGGCCGAGGCCACCGCAGGCCACAGGATGAGCTGGGAAAGGTCTGGGGAGGAAGCACAGAATCCCAGAAGGGTTTGGGGTTGGGGTTGGGGTTGGGAGGGACCTCTGGGATCATCCAGTCCAACACCCCCTCCCCGGCCAAGGAAGGGTCACCCCGGAGTGACGGGACAAGGGGATGGTTCACACTGACAAAGAACAGCTTGGGTTGGGGTATTGGGAAGGAATCCTTCCCTGGGAGGGTTGGGAGGGGCCTGGCAGGGGTTTCCCAGATAAACTGTGGCTGCTCCATCCCTGGGAATGTCCAAGGCCAGGTTGGAGCAGCCTGGGATAGAGGGAGGTGTCCCTGCCCAGGGCAGGGGGTGGGACTGGATGGTCTTTAAAGTCCCTCCATCCCAAACCATCCCATGATTCTACGACTCCCTAAATTAACACATTTGCCTTTTACATAAAAACAAAACACATAAATAAGTATATCTTTATATATATATTTATGTGATTTTTTTTTTCTTTTCTAGTGCTTTCGAGCACTGATTTCTTTTTTCCCCTAGTGCTTCTGAGCATTGAAAATACGTTTGTTTGGGTTGTTTTTTTTTTTTTTTTTTCTCGTGACCTCTGAGATCTGGGATTCTTGGGGCTGGATGATGCACGTGGGGTCCCCTCCCGGCTCGGGAATTCCGCGATTCCCGGGGGAAAATCATCACCTGAGCGGCGACAGAAGCCGGCGATGTCGGCGCTGGCCACGCCCCAGCTCACGGGGTTGCTCGCGTTGCAGAGGCAGAGGGTGGGATCGGCACCCTCAGGGACCCGCTGGAACAGCCGCGGCTGGTTGTGGTGCCCCGGGGGGGCTCCAGAGGCATTCCCGCTGCAGTTCCAGCTGTAGGAGACGCTTCCAGGAGCGGGAACGGAGCAGGACAGGGAGATGTTGCACCAGCCCCGCTCCCGGTGAAGGGTCTGTGCCTGCAGCTCCGGCCAGGGAATGGGATCTGGGGGGACAGGGGGGCTGAGAGGGGACGGGGGGACAGAGGGACGGGGGGACAGAGGGACAGGGCGATGGGGACCCGGCTGCTCACCCCACACCCGCACACAGAAGGACAGGACGGTGACAGCGCCCGAGGGATCCTCGAACTCGATCTTATAGACCCCACTGTCCTCCTTCCTAAGCGGGGAGATCCTCAGGGAGAGGGTCTCCGGCTGGAAAACGGCTCTCCCAGGAAAAGAACCGGCGGTGTAGGAGACATTTCCACCTCTCCAGGCCGTCAGGATCCGTTCCCGTGGTCCTGCACTCCTGACCACTCTCCAGTGGATCTCTGCCCACTCCTGGTGGTGCCTCTCCGGCCGCAGCTCCAACATTCCAGCGCTGGACACGGCTCGTTCCCGGCACTCCCGGGTTCCTGAGGCAGAGGGGGATGAGCCCCAGGTGAGATTGTGACCCCGGAGATGCTCTGTGGGCACGGGGGGACACGGCCACAGAGCCCACTCATGGTCCAGACCCCCAGCACAGCCCCTCGTGTCCCATCTCCACCCCACAGATTCCACTCCCTCCTCGTATCTCTTCCCCATCCCCATCCCGGGATAATTTCACCCTCTGGACCATTTTTCTCCTCTTTCTGCGCTCTCCCCCTTCTCAGAGCAGCCCCGGATGTCGAGGGCTGTGGTGGAGGTGACACAAAACAGCCCCCAAACCCCGGGAACATCCGGAGGGCCGAGGGCAGTCGGGGCCTCGCCGCTTCCTGGGGGCACCTGGGGGGGACCTGGCACAGCCCTGGCTGCCCATCCCACCCATCCCACAGCTCCACCTGCTCCCAGGGCAGTTTTCCTTTGCTTTGGAGGCTCCAGGCAGCTCCAGGTCCAAACCTGGTGTTTGCAAAGCAAAGGACCCCCGTCCCCTCCGGGGCATCCCTGGACTCGGCAGAGCCAGGGATACAAGAGGCTGGAGCGAGGAAAAGGCACCAAAATCTTCCCCTGGGGAAAGGGGAGCAGGGACTGCTCATCACCTGGAACCTGCAGCTCTTGGAAAGGGGCAATTCCCGCTGCTCCACGTCCTAAATTTATGGTCTCTGGGGAGGGTCTTAATTATCTCGGGGATTGTCTCTGGGAGAGGGTCTTAATGCTCTTCTCCGGGCTGCTGGAATTGGGGAGGGGGTTCGTCCCGGAGAAAAGGAGGCTCAGGGGGGACCTTCTGGCTCTCTGCAACTCCCTGACGGGAGGGGGGAGCAGGGAGGGGGGTCGAGCTCTGCTCCCAGGGAACAAGGGACAGGAGGAGGAGGAGGAGGGGAAGTTGTGCGTGCGAGCCGCGGGGCTGCCGCTGCAGCAGAGCCCGGCTTAACCGCGGCGGGGCCCGGGCGGGCTCAGCAGAGCCCGGCTTAACCACAGCACCACCTGGGGGGACGTTCTGCAGCTCAGTTGAGCCCGCGGTTGGCGCAGTTCGAGCTGCTCCGGGCGCTCAACCCCCCGCCCGGTGCAGCCCCAGAGCGGCGAGAACGCCCCCGGCCCTGCAGCAGCGGGGTGGGAAACGGGGGAAGGGGGAGGGAAAGAAGGAGGGGACACTCTCCTGGCCTCCCAGAGAAGGGTGTCGTGAGGGGGGGGTACAGAAATCACAGAATCGTGGGACGTCCTGAGTGGGAACAACCCACAAGGATTGCCCAGTCCAACCCCTGGCCCTGCACAGACACCCCAAGGATCCCACCCTGTCCCTCTCCTGGAGCTCTGGCAGCCTTGGGGCCGTGCCCACTGCCCCTGGGGAGCCTGGTCAGTGCCCAAACACCCCCCTAAAATCCAGCCTGACCCTCCCCGGCACAACTTCAGCCGTTCCTTCTGCTCCTGTCGCTTCTCACCCAGGGCAGGGATGGGAGCTGCCCCTCCTGAGGAAGCCGCAGCCCCCCGAGCTCTCCCCTCAGCCTGAACAGACCAAACTGCAGCCAGAAGATGCTCCAGGGCCGAGCTGGACCCCAAACCCGGGCTCTTCCCGGCTCCCACCGCACACAAATTGCTCTTTTTGGGAAGAAGACCCTCGGCCGCCAGCAGCTCCCCCGAAACCAGGGGGGGAAAGTTGCTGCGTTTGTCCAGCAGAGGGATTTGACCTGGGAAAGCTGCGTTTCTGGGCGCGGGAAAGGTCACGGCCACGGGCGTTGTTCAGCCAGGAAGTGGCTACTTTCGGTCAAACCCCCCGTGCCCAAAACGCTGCCCGGGAAAGGGGGAACTGCCCCGCGTGAGAGCCGGCCCTGGGCAGGGCGGGGTGCGGAGAACTGAGGAAAAGCCCCCAAAAACCCACCCGGTCCCTCTCCACCTCCCCAGGGACCCCCACCCCACCCCAGGCCGTGACCCCTCGGCCCCGCCCGGGCTGAGCAGCCCCTCCGTGCCAGCTTTTCCCTGGCACCCGCATCCCCTCATCCCCCCCTTGTCCTCTCGCCCCTTCCATCCTCCCCCCGCACACCCCCGGCCCCAGCGAGCCCCCAGCGCCCCCCGGGGGAGCCCCCTCCTCACCTCGGCCGCTGGCCACGACCACCAGCAGCAGCAGCAGCAGCGCCGGGGGGC
>NW_016690530.1:26181-28727 GCF_001604755.1 Lepidothrix coronata | reverse complement strand
CCGGCCGGCTCTGAGCCATCCCCGGGAGGATCCGAGCCATTCCCGGCTGGCTCCCAGCCATTCCCGGCCGGCTCTGAGCCATTCCCGGGAGGATCCGAGCCATTCCCGGCTGGCTCCCAGCCATTCCCGGCCGGCTCTGAGCCATTCCCGGGAGGATCCGAGCCATTCCCGGCCGGCTCTGAGCCATTCCAGGTCCCGCTGATGGCTTGGAAAACCCCGTCTGGGCACTGAGTGACGCGGGGGACGAGTTGGGGACCGGGGGGTCACTGAGCAAGGCCCTGGTTCTGCTTGGGGGGGTGCGAAAGGGGCAGTTCCCAGCCAAAAAAAGTCTGGGAAAAATGCACTGGGAGAGGAGAGGAGAGGGATGGGATGATCTGGAGCGGGATTTGCGCAGGATGGAGCGCCCAGGTGTGTCCCCGAGGACGCCGAGGGGTCCCTGCTCCATCCCCGGGGGGTTTCAACCCCATCGGTGAGGGGAAACCGAGGCACGGCCCGATCCTCCCGTCCCGGGCAGAGGCGGCTGGAGGAGCTCCCCGGCTTTCCCTCCCTCCCCACGCGGTGCCCCGGCAGTGACGCGGGGACGCTCCGGCTCCCACGGCCCCTTTTTCCTCCTCCCCCCCCCCCAAAAAAAAACTAATTAGGGCGACAAAGGGGAAAAAAAAAAAACAAAAAAAAAGCAGCGTTTTTGTGAGGCTGGAAAGAAACCCTCGGCTCCGGGAGAAGGGGCCGAGCCGATTAATTAATTAGACCTTTTGTCTGCGGCTCCATTCAACACGTAGAGAACAATTTGCATCAAGGGGACCTTCCCCGGGCTGCAAAAAGCTCTGCCCGGGGAGCGCGGAGAGGGGGAGAAAAAGGCGAGGGAAGGAAAGGGAAACATTTACCGCGTCTCCCGGCCCGCGTTGAGGAGGAAGGAGGAAGACGCCGCGCACCCGAAGCACCGCATTGCGGAGGGTGTTTTCATTCAGCGCATCGTCCGCGCTTTCTCGTCCCCCTTCCAGCTAAATTTGGGCCCCCGAGACGCGCAGGCGAGCAGGGCGACGGAGGGTTTGGGGGGAGTTTTGCGCCCGCAGAGCCGCCCGCCGGGGCTCGGGATGGACGGCTTTGGAATGTGCTTTCCCGGCCCCGGGGCTTGGGAACGCGGGGCGGGTGGTGCTGCGGGAAGGGTCCCGCGGGGACCCCCAGGGTGCCCCCCTCCCCCTGTTGGCAGAAGGGGCAGCTTTTTAAACGCTTTCCTGGTTTGACGCGCCCGCAGCTTCGTCCCCGCCCGCGCCTTCCAAAGCGGGCAGGGAGGAAAATCCAAGGATTTTTTTTAAAGCCGGATCCTCTCCCAGCCCCGAGCGCGGCTCTGTCGGGAGGTGGCAGCATTAGACCGCGCTCGGACGGGCTCGGCCCTGGGGGGGTCCCCGGGCCCCCCCAAAACCCGTCGGGCGGGAGCCGAGCCCCGCGCGCTGCTCCCAAATCCCTCCGGGAAGCACCGGCCGGGATTGGAGCCGGGCAGGGGCTGCATCCAGGGGGGAAGCGGCGTCTTGTGGAGTCGCTGAGCCTCTTCCCGGCTCCAATCCGCTTGGCCCGGGGGTGCAGCCGAGCGCCTGTTCCCAGCTGGCTGTGATGGGAAAAGGGCCGGGATGCTCAGGGAAGGACCCCCCCCCCCCGGCTGGATTTATTCCCGGCCTCCCAGCGCCTCCAGGGGCTTATCCATCACCCGCACGAGATCCCGGGGAAGCGGGAGCTGCTCCTTCCCCTCCCGCCTGTCCCGGGGCAGAGTCCCGAGTCCTGGCACCCGTCACCCACCCACCCACCACCGCTTCCTCCACGAAGCCCGTCCCACCGCCCAGCCACCACTTCCCCCGGCCCACGGGCATCCATGTGCCGCTTCCCGGCTGCCAGCCTTGGGCGATCCCTGCCCTCCAGCGCTGCCGCCGCTCCCGGGGGGGTCCCGCCCCGCCGGGTTTGGGGGCTGCAGCGCCCACACAGCCCCACACGAGGAGGGGACATGACGGGAGCCGGGGCCGCGCTGCTCTGCGGTTTGCTGGTGGCAGCCGGGGGTGAGGATGCCCCCGGGGCACGGGGGGATGCCAGGGAAGGGGGGTCGGGGCACCCTGGCAGCTCCAGCGCCCGTCCCTAGGGATGCTTGGGGGGGGGGAGGAGGTGGAGACCACCCTCTCCCTCACACTGCCGGGGTCCCCCCACCCCCGGTGCCTTGCAGGGGGCGATGTCCCGGTGCTGAGGGGGCTGCAGGGACAATCCCTGTCCTTCCCAGCCCTGCGTGCCCCCTTCGGGCACATCACCCGCGTCACCTGGAGGACCCGGGGGACCCACATGGCCGAGGCCAAGCCCGGGGAGAAGAAGTTCTCCGTGGATTTCCTGCCCGGCTTCCGTGAGCGGCTGCTCATCCACCCCAACAACCTCTCCCTGGAGATCCGAGGGCTCAGGCTGGAGGACAGCGGCAGCTACGAGGTGGTCGTGGACACCTCGTCTGACCCCACTGCCCCAAAGACCCTCCACTACCGTCTGTGGGTTTATGGTGAGTCCAAAGGTGGGGC
>NW_016690530.1:23851-25057 GCF_001604755.1 Lepidothrix coronata | reverse complement strand
CGCCGCAGGACACGGTGGCAGCCCCACCACACCCCCGGGGGTGACCGAGCCACGGGCTGGAGACCCCACAGGGCAGGACACGGATTTGGGGCAGCCCCCCGAGGGCAGAGGGGGGCCGGGGACGTGCGGGGGGTGGGGACACTACTGTGAGCTCAAGGGCTACCTCGTGGCCGCCGTCCTGGGGCCGCTGCTGCTGCTGGTGGTCACCGTCCACCTGGTGACCAGGGACAAGGCCACCGAGCCGGGGGACGAGGTCTCAGCAGGGGCTGAGTCCCCCCCTGGCACTGCCATCCCACTGGGATCGTCCCCGTGGCAACGACGAGCCCCTGTTTGTGCCCCGTGAGCGGCGGCTCCGCTGCCTCGGTTTCCCCATCTGGGGAAAGCCTCAGTGTCCCCATCCAAAAAAACGCCCCTCCAGGATGGGAAGTGCAGCAGGACACGAGGCAGGGATGTCACAAGCGATGCCACTTCCTCCCAGAGGCCACCAGAGCCACCCCCAGGTCCTGGCAGGACCCAAACACACCCTGGCACAGCCCCTCTCCTCACACACACACACGATCCAGGGGTCCCGGGGCTCGTATTTCCAACCCCAAACGTGCCATGAGATAACCCAGAGTCCCCTAAAACCTCCCCCAGTTTATAATCAGTGAATTATTTACTGGTGACCCTGAGCAGACGCTGCGCTGCATAAATTATTGAGTGGCAGATCTGTCAAAAAGTTCTCATAAATAACTTATCCGGTGCCGTCCTTAATGTTCCCAGTAAATTACTCATTCAATCTCCCGTCTAAACGCTCTCCTGGGGAAATTACTCCTGCCTGCTGATTTATGAATTAGGCCTGGGCAAACGAGGACGAGGAGAGGAAGGAGAGCCCTGCCAGGACAGCCCAGGGTTTTGCCTCGCCAGGATTCCCGAAATCATCCCTGGGCTCCCCATCTGGGTGCTCCGGGATGGATCCCGGTCCGTGGGTGATCCCAGAGGGATTGTCCCCGCCCCGGTGTGTTCGGGATCATCCCAGAGATCCCGGGGCTCTGCAGTGACCCCACAGCTTCCCAAAGTTTGGGGGAGCAGCCCCTACCCTGCAGGAGGGATTCAGAGGGGATCCCCCAAATCCCCCCAGCACTGACACCTTTCCATGGCCCCAGCAAGGCCAAACCCTCCCCACCAGCATCCCGGGATTGCTGTGTCCATCTCCATCATTCCCAG
>NW_016690530.1:20248-22650 GCF_001604755.1 Lepidothrix coronata | reverse complement strand
CCCACCAACACCCACCAGCACCTACCAGCACACACCAGTACCCACCAGCACCCACCAGTACCCACCAGTACCCACCAGCACCTACCAGCACACACCAGTACCCACCAGCACCCCCTGGCCCCCTGTGCCACCTCCCCCAGCCCCTGCCGGTGCCTCACACGGGGCTGAGCCCCCCCAGCTCTTCCCACCCTCCTTCCCCCTTCCCTCCCTCCCTCCTTCATCCCTTCATCCTTCATCCCCCCCCCGGAATGTGTCTGAAATCTCCCGAGGAGCTCGGGAATTATTTTGAAGGGAGCCCGGAGAGGCTTTTCCTCGGGAAATCCAAGTTCCCTGCGGCTCCACAAATCCCAGGCGGGAGCTGGAGCTCCGCAGGCCCTCCTGGATGGGAGTTAATTCCCGCGGGATGGAGGTCAGGGATTCGGGAGCGAGCGAACAGGGGCAGAGAGCCTTCCTGGGAATCGCTTTTTTGGGGGGAAAAAGATATAAAATATGACGATAAAGGGCCTCATCGTGGCTGGAAGAGCCGGAGCAGAGACTCCTCTGGCCCGGCCGCTCCTTTGGGCAGGGAATTCACCCGCCTTTCCCTTCGGAAGCACTTCCAAAAAAATAACGGGAACGCACTCAAATTGATTCTATTTCTGGTGAACGGGCAGCGAAATTCCTTCCCCTCCATCCCCCCCTCAGACCCCCACCCGGAGCGGGGCCGGCTCCGAGCGCCTTCCGTGGCCGCCTTGGAATGAGGGAGATCCGGCGGCTGCTTCCAGAGGGGTTCTGGAAGCTGCCGGGGGAGCCGGGAGGCTCCGGATAAATATCCCGGATAAATATCCCGATGATTGTTGTTGTTGTTGGCACAGATGGGCCTTCACGGCCTGCCGGAGATCCCGGCCCACCCCGGCGCTCCAACGGTGACAATCCCGGCTCGGCCCGTGCCAGGCCCGGCTCCGGAGCTCCGGGTGCCGATCCCGGCTCCGTGTCCTCGGGGCTGGAGGGAAGTTATCCCCCCAGCTCCTGGATCCGGCTGTTTTCCCTCCCGGGAAGGGAATGGGATTGGGGATCTGCCGTGGCCCACGTGGGCGCATCCGACGTGTCCCGACACCGGAATGACGGACCCGAGGCTGGGGTNATTGCTGTGTCCATCTCCATCATTCCAGGAACCCAAATCCCTCCCCACCAGCATCCTGGGATTGCTGTGTCCATCTCCATCATTCCAGGAACCCTCCCAGGTCCTGGCCATAATTAAGGCACCACGACCCCAACACACAAAATCCCAAGCCCTGGCTGGGGACTCCACTTGATCCAATCCCTCTCCCCGCCTCCAGCACACGGGAATTGCAGCCATTCCCAAGGAATCTCTGGGATTCCAGGAGATTAGGACAATACACGAAGCCCAGCTCGACCCCGCAGGGTGGGGGACGGGGAAGTGCCACCCCCGTGACGGGCACAGCCGGGACAGAGGCCCTGCATCGATTTTGGGAGGGGGCAGGACAGGAAAACGCCCGTGCCAGAGCCATGGAGAGCGGGAAAACGGGATTTTCCCCCCTGGAGGGGCTGGGGCGGCTCCTGGGGACCCTCCCGCCCCTCCAGGGGAGCCCCCTCGCCCCTCACCCACACACGGGGGGTGTGTCAGGGCCTGTGCCGGTGTTTGCTTTAATAATTAAACGTCGGTTGTGGGGGTACAATTATTTATTTAAAGGGAACAAGGTGTTAACAAGCTCCCGCTAAATCCCCGGTGACAGATGTCGCCTTTATTAGCACCTCTGTCCGAGCCCAGCCCGGGAGGCGAAAACAAACACAACAACCCTCGTTAGGAGACGCAGGAATTAACATCCGAGAGGGGAAATAAATATTCAAAGGCAACAACGGCCCTGTGATTGTCGGCGCCGGGATGGGGGAAACGAGGGGCTGGAGCGGCCCTGGGATGACGCTGGAACTGCGGCCTCGGGATTCTGGGATTGGGGTTTATCCCACGATGCCCAAACCTGCTCCCAGGGATGGTTGGATATCAGGAGGAATTTCCCCATGGAAAGGGTGTTCAGGCCTTGGCAGGGGCTGCCCAGGGAGGGGGGGGAGTGCCCAGCCCTGGAGGTGTCCAGGGAAGGACTGGATGTGGCACTGGGGGACAAGGCGGGGATGGGGCACAGGGGGGGCTCCGTGGGCTGGGAGGGCTTTTCCAGCCTCAAGGATTCTGGGATTCCCTGACCAGGGAGCAGCAGGATTTAGGAGATGGGGAAACTGGGGCGCTGAGGGGCACCGGGCCCAGTTGGCAGCACCCGAAGGAGAAGCATCAACCAAAGGGGAGGCACCTCAAGGAACCCTCGGGGGAGGAATCCTCGATCCTGGAGCAGCTGGAGCAGCAGGGGATGGGATGGGATGGGATGGGATGGGATGGGATGGGATGGGAT
>NW_016690530.1:17136-18773 GCF_001604755.1 Lepidothrix coronata | reverse complement strand
ATGAGGGGCCCAACACCAGGATAATGAGTCTGACCCCGGGATGAGGGGCCCAACACCAGGATAATGAGTCTGACCCCAGGATGAGGGGCCCAACACCGGGATTACGGGTCTGACTCCAGGATTAGGGGCCTGACAGCGGGATAACGGGCCCAGTATGGAGCTGGCCGGGCCGTGGTGGCTTTGCCCTTGGCTTTTCCCAGGTTTTGGGGGTCCCCACGGCCTCTCCCAGCCCCCCTGGAGCCCCATCCCCAGCTGCTCCCGCTCCCGAGCGCGGACACGGCGGCTCTTCCCTCTCCTGCCGTCAGCAAATTCCCGGCTGCCGCCGCTCCTCCCTGACCTCTCTCCGTGCTCCACAAACTCCCTCAGATTTCCCTCCTCCTCAGATTCCTCGGAGCGGGGGCAGCTCTGTGGGGCCCTGGAGACCCTCCAGCGCCGAAGGAAGAGTTTGGGTGGGTCGGGAGCCAAACCCGTGGCGATGCCCGGGAATATCCATCCCGGCCCCGGCTTCCCCCGTGGACGCTTCCCAACCCGACCCGCGGGATTTGGGTTTAATAAACATCCTTTTATTTTCATCCCTCCTTATTGCAACCATCCATCTCGGCTCCTTCGGCCAGCAGGAAGCTCCCGGTGCTTCCCAGCTTTGCCAGGGGGGAATTTGAGAATCCCGGGAGTTGGGAGGTCCCCCCAGAGAAGGTCCAGCTGGAGGAAGACTCCGAGGAAGAAGAGGGAGCCCAAAACCCCCCCCTGAGCCCGTCGCCCCTCACGTGGCACACCAGGGACACTGGGAATGTGCCAACCTGCAACCACTGGAATAAGGGAGGGAAAAAACATTTGGAAATCCCCGGGAGAGCCTAAAAAATCGGGAGAGGGGAGGGCTCGGCGGCCTCTGATCCCGTCCCGGAGCCGCCGCTCTCCGGCCCCCTTGGCAGAGCCGGGATGGGGAGCAGGGCCGGGCCCGACTCCGGCGCCGCTTCCCGGTTTTTCCACGTTTCCTCCAAATCCCTCCGGGCTGAAAATTCTATTTAAGATTAAATACAAAAAAAAAAATAAAGAAATGAAAAAGAAAAAGAGGAGGGAGGGAAAAAGGAGAAGGGAAGCAAAAACAAGCACTGAAAAAAAACCCCCCAAACCCAAACCAAGCCCTGGCAGTGCAGAGCTGGAGGATCTCACGCGGGCACACACACACACGACACGCGTCAACACGCGTGTGCAGAGGTGCCCACACAACACACGGATGGGCACACCCCCCCCAACACACATGTGGACACCCCAACACACATGTGCACACCCCAACACGCATGTGCACACCCCAACACGCATGTGCACACCCCAACATGTATGTGCACATCCTAACATGGATGTGCACACTCCAACATGTATGTGCACACCCCAATATGTATGTGCACATCCTAACATGGATGTACACACCCTAACATGCATGTGCACATCCCAACACACATGTGCACACCCCAACACACATGTGCACACCCCAACACGCATGTGCACACCCCAACATGTATGTGCACATCCTAACATGGATGTACACACCCCAACGTGGATGTGCACACCCCGACACACATGCAGACACCCCAACACGTATGTCCACACCCCAACACACACACACACACACACACACA
>NW_016690530.1:13322-16272 GCF_001604755.1 Lepidothrix coronata | reverse complement strand
GCGCTCTCGGGGCTCGGCGCGGAGCGGAGCCGGCGGAGCTCGTGGCCCTTCCCGGCCCCTGCCCGGCCCCGGCCCGGCCCGGGCCATGCTTTAGCCGTGCCGGTGCCGGTACCGGGGCGAGGGGCCGAGCGGGGCGGCGACCACCCCCCGCGGGCCCTGCCCGGAGCGCGGCCGGCACGGGACGGGAGCATGCGGAGCCTCCTCCTCCTCCTCCTCTGCCTGCTGACTCTCGCCGGGACCCGCGGGCAAGGTGGGCACCGGGCACCGGGCACCGGGCACCGGGGATGGGGCGCGGAGCGCCGGGGAGGGAGCGCGGATCGGGCGGCGGGTTCCGGAGCGTCGGGCACCGGGCATCGCGCATCGGGGAGCGGGCACCGGGTGCTGGGGACCGGGGATCGAGGGTCGGGGAGCGCGGATCGGGGAGCGGGGATCGGGTACCGGGGACCGGGCACCAGGCGGCGGCAGCGCGGGGCCGCCCGGAGCGCGATTCCCAACTCCTCGGGCAGCGCTCCAGCCGAGCTCGGCTCGGTCCCGCCCGGCCCCGCTGGGATGAGCGCGGATCCGGCCGGGAGCGAATCCCGGGAGCCGGAGGGATCGGCCCCCGGGATCCGGAGGGATCGGGCCCGGGGATCCGGAGGGATCGGCCCCCGGGATCCGGAGGGATCGGCCCCGGGGATCCGGAGGGATAGGACCCCAGGAGCCGGAGGGATCGGCCCCGGTGAGCTGGAGGGATCGGCCCCGGGACCCGGAGGGATCAGACCCCGGGACCCGGAGGGATCAGACCCCGGGACCCGGAGGGATCGGCCCCAAGAGCCGGAGGGATCGTTCCCCGGGAGCCGGAGGGATCAGACCCCCGGGAACCGGAGGGATCGGCCCCGGGAGCCGGAGGGATCAGACCCCCGGAACCGGCGGATCGCTCCTCTGGGGTCGATCCCGGGGGGTTTGGGGTCCTCTTCCCCCCGTTAGTGCCACCCCAGAGGGGCTCCCGCCCGGCCGCGCTGCCCCCGGGGCTGCTCCTCGTGGTCCCCCCTCCCGGCCCGGGGGGTCCCGATGGGATCGGGGCCGGTTCTCTCCCCCCCCGGGGCCGGTCCGTTCCCCCGTTCTGCTCCTGTCGGATACTCCGCTCTGGGGTCAGGGTTTTATCTCCCCCCCCGGCTCCGATGTGGATCCTGGGCCCCCCATCCCGGTCCCGCGGGGTTCCCAGGCCGCACAGTCGGGGTGTTGGGGGTCTGGGGGGGGACCCCGGGATCGGAGGGTGCCCAGCAGTGGGGCCTCGGCCCTGGGCACCCACCGTGGGGGCGAGGGTGATGGGGGGACCCGGCCTGGCCATGGCGGGAAGCGAGGGGGGGGCTGCTGTCCGTCCGTCCGTCCGTCCGTCCGTCCGTCCGTCCGTCTGCGGGGAGTGGAAGGGACATCTCCGGGGCGGGGGGGACAACCAGGACCCCCGGCTCTCGGAAGAGGCACCGTGGGGAGCGCGGGCCCCCCTTTTCCCCCCCACATTCCCCCCCCCAAGGGCTCCCAGCCGTAAAGAGGGGGAAGGGGGGGACACAACCCGATCCCCCCCTTCCCACGTCCCTGCGCGACCCCCCCGGTGCCCTCCCGGGGCAACTGAGGCGCCGGGAATGGCTCTGCCAAGGTCACGAGGAGGAAGAGGAGCGGGGGGGGGTCCGGCCCCGCTGTCCCCCCTCCTCCCCAGGGCATCCCGTGCCCCCCCCCGCAGCAGTTTGCGGGGTCTGAGCCGGGCATTGCCCCCTGCGCGGCCTCCGGGCTCCTTCCCGAGCTGCAAAAATCCAATCTAATTTTTAATTAAGGGGGCGGCGTTGCTAAGATGCCAAGAGGAGGAAGGGGGGGGGGGGAGAAAAAACCCCATAAAAAAATCGAGTCGGCTCGGGGGGTTAAAAAGGAGCGTGCAAAGCCTCTTAGGGGCCGGGGGGGCAGGGCTTGGACCCCCCCCCTCTCCCCGCGCTGGGCTGGGGGAAGCGCCGGGGGCTCCTCTGCCCTCCCGGGAACAAAAGCTGCCGCTCTCCCGCCCCGGTGCCATGTGGATTCCGGCGGCCAGAGGGGCCCGGCTCTTCCCTGGATCCGCCCGGATGGATCCCTTGGGATGAGGAAGGGGTGACAAACCGGTGACCCCCCCCCCGGTCCATCCCGCCCTCGAAGTTTCTCCGCGGCCTCGGAGAGGCCAAACCGAGGTGCTGGGAGGGTTCCCGCTGCTGTTGGAGGGGGCCAAAATTTGGGGCTCCTTCCCCCTGGAAGGTGTTGGGGGGGACTTTTGGGTTCCTTCCCCGTCGAGCCGGGGCCGTGCTGGTGGGTCTGGAGGGGGGGTGGTTGGTGCCATTCATGTCCTTGCACACAAAGATGTTGAATGGGTTTCATCACTCTTCATTTCTCACTAAATAATTTTCTGTATCTTATCTAAATGAAACCCATTATTCTTCCCCCCGTTTCAATCACTCGCCGTGATTGCGCCTCAAATTGAAATATTTATTCATTTTCTGGGCGATTCTTTTTCTCTCTCTGCTGGTTTTTGGGTTGTTTTTTTTATCCTGCCCCCCCCCCACTTTCTTTTCCCAAAACTGCAAAAATTGAAGCAGCAGAGGAGAGGTGGGGGCCGATGGAGAGGTGGCAGCAGGGACTCGTCCCGGGGGGGGTGGTCAGGGGGGGTTTGGGCCAGTCCCCTGCGGCTCCTGGGCCACCCCAGCGTGGCTCTGAGACCTGGCAAACTCGCTGCATGTCCCGTGGGAGCTGGGACCGTGTGGGAGACGAGGTGGCACCGCCTGGTTCGAGGTCAGGGCTGGTCCCCGTGCTGGTGATGTCTGAGGGAGGGCTGGGATGGGGCTGGGATGGGGCTGGAATGGGGCTGGGATGGGGCTGGGATGGGGCTGGAATGGGGCTGGAATGGGGCTGGGATGGGGCTGGGATGGAGGGATGTGGCTCCTTGATCCCGAAT
>NW_016690530.1:10414-12037 GCF_001604755.1 Lepidothrix coronata | reverse complement strand
TGGGGTCTGGGATGCCAGGAGGGGGTTTGGGGTGCCAGGATGGGGTCTGGGATGCCCGTGGGCTGCTGCAGGGTAAGAAAAGCCCCTGGAGGCTCAGGGAGGGAGGACAGCAGCCCTCACCCCCTCCCCAGGGCCGGGGACTGTGCTGGAGCCAGGGGGGTTTCAGCGTCGTGCTCTGCCCGGGGGCGTTCGGGGACCTTTGGCGGTGTCGGTGGCCCCGGAATTTTCCCGATCCAGGGGGGCTCCCTGGGCTTCCTGCGGGCGCTTGCCCGGGATGACCCCGCGGTGCACGTGGAGCCCTCGCTCTGGAGCTGCTCTCTGGGGTGAATTGATCCATCCCTGGCTCTGTTTTGACTCCATCTCTGGCTCCGGGCTGACCTCGCCGTGTCCGTGGCGGCTTTTCCCTGTTCCCTGCGCTTTTCCCTGTTCCCTGCGCTCTTCCCTGTTCCCTGTGCCAGCCACCCCCGTGTCCCCCCCGCCCCGGGCAGGAACCCCACAGCCCCCAGGACCCCCCAGAACCCCTCGGTGGAAGGGGCAGAGCTGTGACAGGTCCCTGCAGCCCCGGAGTCACCCTTGGAGAAACCATTTTGGCGACTGGAATCGGCGCTCGTGGCTTCAAGGGGGGGATTTTCCGATGCTTTTCCCTCCTCCGGGGTGGGTTCCATCCCTTTCCCACCCTCCATTTTTCCATGGGGGGAGCGAGGGACACGTGGCAGCCCCCTCCCAGGAGCTGGGGCTGGGGTCCAGGAGCTTTTGGGGCCGGCAGGAAGGGCCCTGCCACGGCAGCCACGGGGCCATGCCGGGACTTGCCCGGGCATCCTGTGCCAGGGCTGAATCACCCCCGGGGTGCCAGGGCCTGTTTCTCCGTCAGGGAGCCCCTGGAAGCTTCTCCCTGTTTCCTGCAGGACCTGGAGCCATCCAGGGACCTCTGGCATCCCAAACATCCTGAGGTGACACCGGGGAGGTGACACCGGGGGTCGTCGGGCACCTCTCTCCCACCGCCCAGAGCCAGTGGCACTGGTTGTATTCCCATCCTTTAATTCAGGATTGGTTTAATCCCAGCTTTCCAGCTTTGCTCCTGGCCTAGATCCTACCTGGATCCTGCTGCCCGGCTCACCGGGATGCAAACCCATCCCGGGGATCCACGGCTTCCGTGGCTCCATCCCGGGTCCATCCCTGCATCCCGGGTCCATCTCTGCATCCCGGAGCCCCCCTGCCGCGTGGGCGACGCCGGGATTAGAGCTAACTCTCCATAAAGATTCCCCTAATTGCTCGCCTTACCTCAGGTTTTATCATCAAAGCATCCGTTATTCCCTCTCTAGCCTCCTTTTCTTTTTATTATCTCTTAATTAATCACTCCAGCTTTCACACTTAGCAGATAATTACAGTCTCCTGGGCACGAGGCTCATTTTCATAACCTCCTGCTCCCAGCCAGGAGCGGGCACGGGCGCGGGAGGAGGAGGAGGAGGTGGCGAGTGGGAGACACGGAGGGACCGTCCGGGCGCTGCCAGGGGCGGCCACGGGCACTTCCCTCGGCCCTCGCCCTCCGCAGGGGCGAGTGGGCAGCGCTGGGAACCAGCCCAGGGGGTGAGGAGCCCCCCCGGGGATCAGCCCAGGGGGTGA
>NW_016690530.1:6250-7843 GCF_001604755.1 Lepidothrix coronata | reverse complement strand
GTTTTGGTGGGGTTTAATTAAAATATATATATATATATATATATTTAAAAGCCCTTCCAAGCGGAATCGATTTAAATTTCCAGTGGAAAAGGGGGATTTCCCGCCCGCCGCCGCTGCCAAAGGGGGTTTGGGGCGGGCAAAGCCCCGTCGTGTGGCCCAGGGGTGCTGCTCCTGATGGGCTGGGGGGGCTCAGGGGGGCTCGGGAGGGGGTGGGAGAAGCTCCCCTGGGAAACTGAGGCACGAAGCGCTTCGCTTTCCCCGCCGACACGGTCGATCCCGGGCTCTCCAGCTGCCCCCGATCCCCAAAAAAATTTGGGGAGCGCCGAGAACAAGTCCCCAAAATCGAACGCCCGTCTCCCCCCCCCCGGCCCCTGGCGGGGAACCGAGGGTTAAAGCTCTGCGTTTTCTTTCTCTCCCCTCGTCTTTCCAGAGAGAGCCTTGGCAGGAAATTCCTCAAATTCCAGGCGTGTGGGATCATTGCTGGGCTCTGACCGCAGGAAAGGGAGCGGGAGAGCCGGGGCTGCTCCTCCTGAGCGGGACCCGCCGGGGAGGGAGGGCTCTGCACCCCCAAAAACGAGGTCACCCCGCTTTGGGGGTGTCCCCCGTGAGTCCTGACCCCCCCTCTAAGCGGGGGGACCCCCCCAGCCCCCGCTTTGGGGTGACCCGGCCGCTGTTCGGGATCAAACTTCCAGAGGGTCGCTTCCCAAGGAATGGGGGAGATCGGGCGATTTGGGAGATTTGGGTCACCCCCAAATCCTAAATCTGCTCGGGGGGGCCAAAAGGGGGTGAGGGGGCGGCTCTCGGGGGGCTCCCACCCCCTCCCACCCCCCCGGCTCCACGTTTGGGCGATGGCCGGGGAGGAAGGAGCCAAAATTCCTGCCGTGTTCTGCCTTGGGAAGCGGAGGGGGAAGGGAGAGCCCGGGCTTGGGGGGACAACGAGGGGTCCCCCTCGGGCTCGGGGTGGTCCCAGCAGCCGGGGGGGGACACCAGTTTGAAGTCCCCCCCCCTTCAAACCCGTTTCCTCCTGGATTAGGAGGGTTTATTTTTTTTTTACGAAATCCTGTTTGCCAGGGGATGGAAATACGGAAATGAGCTGCCAACTCCACGGAAAGTGTGGAATTCGCCCTCCTCTCCTTAAAAATCCTCGTTTCCTCGGGAAACTGAGGCTCGGGCGCTCCCTGTCCCTGCAGGGACGGCTCAGCCCGGCTCATCCCGGCTCATCCCAGCCCGGTATCCACGGGGAAACCGAGGCACGGCTGGTCCATCCCGTCCCCTCTGGAAGCAGCTGAGGCCGGGGCCGCTCCTCTCCCTCATCCCTGGGATGGCAGAAGGCTGGAACTGGAGCCTCCCTGTTCCTCCCAGCTGCTTGTCCCGGGATTCAGGACCAATAATCCCATTATTAAGCGATGTCTCATTAAGGCATCTGTAACGAGGGCGCTCACCAGCAGCTCGGGGAGGGGGGAAGGATGCCAGAGCTCTTTCCATAGTCTTGTTTGGTTTTTTTTTTTCCCTCCCCCTCATTAACGATTTGGGATTTTTTAATTTTCCTTCCCCCCTCGCCCTATACCCAAAGAAAATCTTCCCCTCCCCCCC
>NW_016690530.1:964-2952 GCF_001604755.1 Lepidothrix coronata | reverse complement strand
GGGGACAGGGACTGGGATGGGAATGAAGACAGGGATGGGGCAGGGATGGGGACAGGGATGGGAACAGGAACAGGGATGGGGACAGGGATGAGGACAGGGATGGGGATGGGGATGGGGACAGGGATGAGGACAGAGATGAGGACAGGGACAGGGACAACAGGTCACTGAGGATGCTGGGATGGCAGGGATGAGGACAGGGATGGGGACTGGGAATGGGAACAGGAACAGGGATGGGGACAGGGATGGGGGCAGCCAGTCTCTGAGGCTGCTGGCACACGGGAATGGGGACAGGGATGGGGACAGGGATGGGGACAGGGATGGGGACAGGGATGGGGAGAGGGATGGGGACAGCCAGTCCCTGAGGCTGCTGGCACACGGGGATGGGGACAGGGACAACTGGCAGGGCGGGGGCGTGGCCAGTTTCCCCCCAGATCGTGGATTCAGGCGGGGGGATTCAATTAATAAGGAATTAAAGGCTGGTAATATTTAATTAATGTCGATGCAGGAGGGATTATGGCAGAGAGGTTTTGGTCAAACGGGGGCAGTGGCTCTGTGGTGAGGAGGTGCTGGGAGCGGTGCTGGGGTGGGGGGGACACGGAGCTGGGACCCCCAAATGCCACCAGGATGGAACCCCGGCATCCAGCACCTCCGGGATCACCATCCCGGTGGTCATGGAATGACTGGAAATCTGGGATCACCATCCCAGTGGTCATGGAATGACTGGAAATCTGGGATCACCATCCCGGTGGTCATGGAACGACTGGAAATCTGGGATCACCATCCCAGCCTTCATGGAATGACAGGGCGGTGACCAAAGGTCGGGCTCGATGGGCTCGGAGGCCTTTTCCCAGCTTGGTGATCCCAGAATTCCGTGATCCCGGGATTCTGTGGTCCCAGGCCTCCTCCCGGAGCTGCTCCAGCTTTTCCACCCGCCGTCCATCCCTGTCAGAGTCACAAAGCCAAGGGGGAAAGAGAAGGGAAGAGAATAGAAGAGGGCACTGAGTGACTCCCAACGGGAGCAGGAGCTGCTCCTCCTTCCCGAGCTCCTTCCCGAGCTCCTTCCCGAGCTCCCGGCCCGGCCCCTTCCCGGGGCCGGCGCTGTCACCGCGGGGTTGTCGTGGGAAAGGAGGGTCATAAATTGTTGATGGCAAGAGGGACCTTCCCCGGGAAACATCAACCCGGGAGCTGCTCTGGTGCGTCCCCAGATTTGGGGATTTTTGGGGTGGTCGGAGCATCCCAAAATTAAGGCTCCTCATCCCAACGGCTCCAATTAAGGTCCAGTTAAGGACCCTCAGGTTGTGCTGCCAACCCCGGGGTCGCGCTGGGGCTCAGGCCCCGCGGGGATGGACACGGTGGGGGCTCGGTGGCCTCGTGTGTGTGTGTCCCCCCCTCACCCCTCAGCCCAGGCCGGGTTTAGCGCTGAAAGCCCCGAATCGGCGGCTCCCAAAATAGCCCCTGACGGCGGCGGGAGCAGGGGGGGAGGGCGCTGGATGTGCCAGGGCTCATCACGTCTCGGCGCCGGCACATCCCGCCGGCGACACTCGGGCAGCGCCGCGCCAGCACCCGGCAAGGGACGGGACCCTCAACCCGTCCCGGGCCTCGGTTTTCCCCCCCGGAGCCGCCAACAGCTCCACGAGGTTGTTCCGTGAGGTTGTTCCACGAGGTTATTCCACGAGGTTATTCCGTGAGGTTGTTCCACGAGGTTGTTCCGTGAGGTTGTTCCGTGAGGTTGTTCCAGGGTGACGGGTGGCCCCGGGGGTGGTGGCAGCGCCGGGGACAGCGACAGCTCCGGGGACAGCGCCAGCGCCGTGCCCTGGCTGCAGGACCCGTCCCCGGCCTCATCCCGCCCTCCTCTCCCATCTTTCCGCTCCGCCGGGCAGGGCCCCAAGGAAGCCAAATCCTCTTTTCTCTCCCTCGGAATAAAACCAGCAGAGAGAGAGAGAGAGAGAGAGGGTATTTTTATTTATTTTTTTTTCCCTTCCCTTCCC
>NW_016690530.1:0-394 GCF_001604755.1 Lepidothrix coronata | reverse complement strand
TATTCCTTCCCCCCTTCCCTCGCCCCCCCCCTCCCCATTCCTGCTCCATCCCCCGCCTCTGGATCGCTCCTTCCCTTTATCTTCCTCCTTCCCTGGATCCCTGCTCGGTTTTCCCTCCCTCCCGGGGGGGGCACAGGGCTGGCAGGCGTGGGCTGGGGAGGGGGCAGTGGCACAGGGTCACCCCCGGGTGGGCTGGGGTTGGGACTGTCCCCAGATCGAGGGGTGCAGGCCCCCGGAGCACGAGGCCCCTTTGCTGCTGGGGTGCCCCATCCCAGGGATCCAGGGGTGCCCCATCCCAGGGATCCAGGGGTGCCCCATCCCAGGGATCCAGGGGTGCCCCATCCCGGGGATCCAGGGGTGCCCCATCCCGGGGATCCAGGGGTGCCCCATCCCG
>NW_016690529.1:289171-315101 GCF_001604755.1 Lepidothrix coronata | reverse complement strand
CAGAAAATGTGTCAGTCAAAACTAAGAGATAACAGAACCCCCCCCTTTTCTTGGGAGCTCAGAGAAATCAGTTTGCCAAATTTCACCTGGGAAATGCCCTTTGCTTATTGCCCCTTGGTGTATTTTTTTTCCAATATTTAGGTTAATTTTCAGACAAAGTTCACATTGGGATGTGACTTGCTTTATTGTGGTAAATAAATTCGGTCCTGCCACTCTGGTCCTTAAATGCTGATAGAGTGAGCCCAAACCCCAGTGAGTTTTATCATGTTCTGCTTTTATAAATTGCTGCACTAATTTTTCTGGTAATATTAACTGACCTGTTTTTAGTTGACCCCACCCATTGTCTAACAGCTTACCTCCATTTTCATGTATCCATTTATTCTGTTGTTTCGATAATTAGTTTTATTTTTTAAGGTGGTTTATGGTGTTATGTACATCTGAGGCGAAGTGTGGTGCTGACCAGGGGGGTACTGAGATTTTAATTGCATGTGAACTCACTTGAATATGTAATCATGTCTGAGTGCAGTTGGTGCGCCACTCTCAGCAGTACGTGCACAGCAAGACCTTTCTGCGCGGGCACCTTTGGTCTGGGAGGAATCTTCATCCATATTCAATTCTGGCAATCGGAGAGCCAATTTCAGCACAGCACTCTTGCGAGCGAACTAGTGCCATTGCCGTTTCTTCCTATTCCCTTTTTCTCCCTATTCCCTTATTCCCACACCCTTCCCTTTTCCCCCGTTCCCTCGGTCCCCATCTCTGTGCCTTTCTAATTCCCTTTTTCCCCCCAGTTCTCTTTTTCCCCCCCTTTCCAGAGCCCCTCCAGGCCCCGCCCGTTCTTCTGACCCCTCTTCTTTCCCCGCCCCACTTCCTTTACCTTCGCGGTGCACTCTGGGACTCGCAGTCCCCTCTTCCCTCTCCACCCTACACACTGCACCCCGGCGCCTTCATTCCCCGTCGCCCCTCGCGGCGCTCTTTCCTTGTTTCTGGGAGTTGTAGTCTTGACTCTCTTCTTTCCCGTTGCGGGTTCTGCCCGCCGAACTTCAAGTCCCGGCGCACCCCGCGCTGCGTCTGCGGCGGAGCGGCGGAGCGGGGAAGATGGCGGCGGCGGGCGCGGGGGCCGGGCCCGGGCCCGGCGCGGGGCCCTCGGCTGGCGCGGGGGCCTCGAACCCGCGCAAGTTCAGCGAGAAGATCGCGCTGCAGAAGCAGAGGCAGGCGGAGGAGACCGCGGCCTTCGAGGAGGTTATGATGGAGATCTGCTCCACACGGGTGAGCGACGGGCCGCCCTACCGGATGCGCCGCGGGGCGGGAGGGCCCTGAGGGGATGATGGGGGGTATTGAGGGGTCGTGAGGGAACGGGGAGGGTCGTGATGAGCCGGGGGGGGCTCGCGGTGAGGGGTTGGTGGAGCCAGAAGGGTCGTGAGGGGTCGGGGGGGTCCGGGATTGAGGGGTCGTGAGGGGCCGGGGGGGCTGTGGGCAGTGAGGGGGGAGAATTTGGGGGAGGTTGAGGGGTCGGGGGGGGATGGGAAGGTTGAGAGGTTAGAGGGGACCAGGGAGGCTCTGAAGGGTTTAGGGAGGGGGCTAAAGGGGCCCGAGGGAGCTATGAGGGTTTGGGGAGAGGGAAGTTGAAGGGGACCAGGGGAGCTGTGAAGAGTTTGGGGGGGGGGTAGAGTTTGGGTCTGGGAGGGGGATGGGAAGGTTCTTGGGAGCGTTAGAGGAGTCCAGGGGAGATGAGAAGGTTTTTGGGAGAGTTAGAGGGGTCCAGGGGGGATCCCAGGTCCTGGAATTGGGGTGCGAAAAGGATCCCTGATCCCACAGATCCGGGACCTGCTGTCCCCTCCAGAGGGCTCCAGGGTCTGTCCCTGTCCCTGGAGACCCTCGGGATCCTCCCTGGATCCTGTGGGATCCTGTGGAATCCTGTGGATGCTGCATCCTAGGAGATGCTGAGATTGAGCCTGGTTGGAATCTGGGAATTGCAGTGTTGGGATAAGGGATGGGATCTGGGATCAGAGCTGGGATGGGAGCTGGGGTGGGATTTGGGACAGGATCTGGGATAACTCCCACCCAGCAGCTCCAGGAAGGTGGAATGTTGTCTCCGTGGGCTGTTGGGAGGGACCTTGGGAGATTGGGAAGGCTAGGAATGCTCCAGGACGTGGTTTCCTAGGCAGGGGAAGCCTCAGGAGGAGCCGGTTGGGAATTGTGTGTCTGTTATCCCAGGATTTGGTGCATTTAGGTCATTCCCGGCAGAGCCTTCAGATGGATGAGTGAGAGGGTGGAGTGCGGGATCCAGGGAGACACGGACAGGCTCTTCCAGGGGGCAGGGAAGAGAAAACCCAGGGAAAAGCCAGCAGGGCTTTAAAAACTGGGAATTTTGGGGTGGGAGAGCCCTGGCTCTGAGGGGATCTGAGATCTGGGATGTCACTGCTGGGATGATGGAGACATCCCAGGAGAGTTTGGGAATGGGCTGGAGCCTCTGCTGTGCTTCCATCTGCAGGGATTTTGGGAATGAGGGCCTCCTCTGTGCATCTCTGGAGAGTTTGGGAATGGGCTGGAGCATCCCAAGAGAATTTGAGAATGAGCTGGAGTTTTGTGTCATCCCAGGAGAGTTTGGGAATGGGCTGGAGTCTCTTGTGCATCCCAGGAGAGTTTGGGAATAGGCTGGACCATTCCAGGAGAGTGTGGGAATAGGCTGGAGCCTCCCCTGTGCTTCTTTGGGAATGGCTTTGGCCGTGTTTGCAGAGCAAACAACTGGTTAATGTGCAGTGGGACTGTCCTGATCCCTCCTGGAATGACTCCTCCGGGAATTCAGCCCTTAATCTCTTCCTTGGACAATTCCTCAGGGAATTCCTTCCCGGAGGAATGATCCCTGCTCGGGCTGATTCCTCCGGGATCCGTTCCCTACAGCCCCAGGAGTGGCTCCACAGCCCCCCAGGCTTTGCTCCGGGATTCCTGGAGTTGTTCCCAGCTATTCCTGAGCTATTCCCAGATTCCAGGCTCCCTGTGGGATCCTGGCTCGGAGCAGGATCCCGATCCCGATCCCTTAAGCCCCAGACACTAATCTCTCCAGCTGCTGCCTAAAGCTTCTGCTTTTTTGGGTGGTTTTCCTTCTTTTTTCCCCGACTGGATCTGGATCCCTGTGGTTTTAAGCTCAGGAATTTGGCGTTTCCTGATTCCCAGCTGGTTTTTTTGGGCTTCAGCTTCTCTTTCCCTGGGATTTGTCCAGGGCTTGGATCTGCCCAGCTCCGAAGGGAAGGCAATTTGTATGGATTTAGATGGGGGAAACTCTCCTTCCCTGTGGATTGGGAACAGGGAAACCCCCTTTCCTTGTGCTTTGGGATCAGGGAATCTCTCCTTCCCCATTCCCTCTCTCGAGATGAGGCCCCTGCCCGGGGTTTTCCTGGGATCCCATTTATCTCTGGCTGTGCTGTGACTCCTTCCCCGGCCTTGAGCTCTGGGCTGGGATCTCCAGGCTGGCCTTGGCATGGACGAGGTGCCTGCTGGAAAATCCCGCTGGAAAATCCCTCGGGATCCGCAGAGCCCAGATCCCACCCCGGGGGGCTCACCCCCCACTCCGGTAATGTGGGATGTGGGATGAGCAGACCCTCCTCCATCCCTTGTGGGCTCCTGACCCTCCTCCTTCCCACTCTGGAGCTCCCATGGATGCAGGAAGGGGGTCTCTGGAGCGGGAAGGGATCGGATCCAACCCCTCTCCCCCCTGGGGTCACTGTCACCTCGGGGGGTGATGCCGTGGGGGAAGGGGGGGCCTGGGGTGTCCGGGGGGATGTGAGGGGGGATTTGGGGGGCTCTAACCCCCCCGGCCCCCTGCGCAGCCCCCTCTGACGTGCCCCTGTGTGTCCCCCCCTTGTGTTCCCTGTGTCCCCCCCTTGTGTTCCCTGTGTCCCCCCACGTGCCCTCCATGTCCCCCACATCCTTCTCATGTCCCTTCATCCCTCCCATGTGTCCCCTATGTCCCTCTGTGTCCCTCATGTCCCTCCCATCCCTCCCATGTCCTTCCCACGACCCCCCATCCCCCCTATGTCCTCCACATCCTTCCCACATGTCTCCGTGTGTCCCCTATGTCCCTCCCATGTCTCCCCCATCCCCCCGTCCCCCATGTCCCCTCACATCTCTCCCATGTCTCCCCCATGTCCCCTCATGTCCCCCTGTCCCCTCCATTCCCCCATCCCCCCATGTCCCCCCCCGTCCCCCCGTGCTTCCCCATCCCCCTATGTCCTCCCACCCCTCCACGTGTCCTCCATGTCCCTCTGTGTCTCCCATGTCCCCTCATCCCCCCCATGTCCCCCCTGTCCCCCCTGTCCCCGTGCCCCCCCAGCTACAGGCCCAGAAGCTGCGCCTGGCCCACGGGCGGGGTCCGTTCTACAGCGGCTCCCTGCCCAACGTCAACCAGATCGGCTCTGGCCTGCCCGACTTCCAGGTGAGCTGGGGGCTCTGGGGGGGCTGCAGCCCCAGGAAGGGGGGCTGGAGCTGCAGAGGGGATGAGGGGATGCTCCCTGAGCTCACTCCCATCTCTGGTGCTGAGGCGAGGCTGGTCCTGAGCCCCCTTCGCAGTGGGATCATTGGCCTTTCCTGAGCCCCTTTCCCAGTGGGGTCATCTGTTCCTTCTCCTGATCTCCATTCCCCGTTGTCTCACCTGTCCCCCCCTCTCCCGAGCCCCATTCCCGGGTGTCTCCTTTTCCCTGTTCCCGGGTGTCTCACTGTGCCCTTTCCCAGGTGTCTCCCTGTTCCTGGGGCTCTCCCTGTCCCTATTCCCTGGGGTCTCACTGTCCCCATTCCCGAGGGTCTCACTGGCCCTGTCCCCGCAGGGCCCCTCCCCTCTGGACTCCACGCGGAGCACGCGGCACCACGGGCTGGTGGAGCGGGTGCAGCGGGACCCCCGCCGGATGGTGTCCCCCCTGCGCCGCTACGTCCGCCAGATATCCTTCAGTGTGGGCATTCCCTGCTCCCGGGCATCCCCTGCTCCTGATCCTTCAGCCCGGCCATTCCCTGCTCCTGGGCATTCCCTACTCCCAATCCTTCAGTCTGGTCATTCCCTGCTGCCCCTCCTTCGACCTGGCTATTCCTTGCTCCTGATCCTTCAACCTGGCCATTCCCTGCTCCCAGGCATTCCCTGCTCTTGATCCTTCAACCTGGCCATTCCCTGCTCCTGGGCATTCCCTGCACCTGCTCCTTCATCCTGGTCATTCCCTATTCCCACTCTTTCAGCCCAGGCATTCCCTGCTCCTTATCCTTCATCCCAGTCCCATTCCCTGCTCCTGCTCCTTTATCCTGGCCATTTGCTGCTCTTCATCCCAGTCCCATTCCCTGCTCCTACTCCTTTATCCCGGTCCCCTTCCCTGTCCCACGGGATTTGGGAGCCCCCCTGCTCTCAGTGTGGCCCTTAACGCGCCCCCACATCGACAGCTCCCCCTACGGACCCACCTACTTGTCACCTCCGCCTGAGCCCAGCTGGAGGAGGTAATTCCTGCCATTCACTGCCCTTCCCTGCAGCCCGGGGGCCCATCCTGAGGCTTTGGAAGCAGGAGAGGCCCCGGCATTCCCAGGAGGATCCACAGGGCTGGGATGTGGGAAGGGGGCAGGGGGAAGTGCGGCAGTGCTGCGAGTGGGGTGAGGGCTTCTGCCTCTTGGATCCTGGGATTGTCCCACAAACTGGGGGGCTCGAGGAGGAGTTTCAGATGGGAATAGGGATCCTGCCAAGAGGAAGCAGGTGGGGACAGGGATGGGAGACAAATACAAGCTCGAGATCCGTCCCTGGAGTCCCAGGAGTGGTGTGTCCCTGTCCCACCCAGAAGGGACACCACGGGGGACAGCCCAGTCCCATTCTATCTTCCCACAGCTCCCAGCCCTCACTGGGGCATTCCCACGGCAGGGAATGGGGTCGTGGATCCCCAAGGGGTGTCCTGCCTCCTTGGCCCCTCTAATCCCTGTTTCTCCCTTCCAAAAAAAGGACCATGCCCTGGAGCAACTTCCCGATGGAAAAAGGACATTTATTCCGGCTGCCCTCAGCTCTCAACAGGTTTGATCCTGTTTTTTTTCTTCTCCCTGTTTCCCAGACAGGACCCCCGGGGTGGGCACAGGCTTGAGACCCCCGGGGGGAAGAAGGTGGCCCTGGGGACTCCTGGGTTCAGCCACAGGACCCCTACAGGGCCCCCCATGAGGGGAGGGGTCCCTGTCCCATGGGTGTGGGGGGGGGTTGGGGAGGTTTCCTGTGCCGCGGACGAACAACGTCCCCCTTGTCCCTTGTCACTGCAGCCTCTTCCCAGCCCTTCCCTGCCCTTCCTCGCCTTGGGACAACTAACTGTGAACACAACGGATGCCCCCAGCCCTGGAGGGGGCACAGGGTGGTCCCAGGGAGGTCCTGTTGTCCCCTGTGCCTGGGAGTGAGGGCTCCAGGAGGGAGATGGGGCTGGACTCCAGTGGGGAGGGGGAGACAGGACTGGTTGGGGGCTGTAAATAGGATGGGGGCTGTAAATGGGGGTGGGGAGTGTAAATGGGGTGGGGGTCCCAGATCCATGCTGTGATCCCCGTTTTTAGGACAAATTCTGACTCGGCCCTGCACACGAGTGTGATGAACCCCCCTCCCCAGGACTCCTACCTGGGCCCCTCCCAGGCTGCCCCCCCACCTGGCCGACGCACGGGTGAGACCCCCCTGCCCCCCCCAACCCCCTGGGGGTCTCGGGGGGGGGTCACACAGCCTCCCCTCCCCACCTCTCTGCCCCCCTGACCCACCCGCTCTCCCACAGGTTTCCTGGACGGGGACTCGGACAGCAAAGGTGAGCCCAGGTCACAGCTGTGTCCCCCCTGGGCCGGGGGGGCTGTGATGTCCCCCACCACCACCACTGACCCCCCTCCCCCTTCCCAGTGTTTCTTTTCCAAGTGCCTCCCATCGAAGAGAACTTTGATGACAACAAGCACTCGCTGAAGCCCTGGGACACCAAGAAGGTGGGGGGGGGGCCATGGGGATGTCCCCCCCGGGTGCCCCCCTGTGTCCCCAAGGCCCTACCTGGGCTGATCCCTGCGCTCTGATCCCACAGCTCTCGTCCTCCTCAGCACGGCCCCGATCCTGTGAGGTCCCGGGCATCCAGTGAGTGCTGGGGAGCTGGAACGGGGAGGGGGCACTGGGGAGGGGCTGGAGTGGGGAGGGTGGCACTGGGGAGGGGCTGGAGTGGGGAGGGGGGCACTGGGGAGGGGGACCCTGGGGAGGGGGTGCCAGGGTGTCATCACTGTTCCCCCCTGTCTCTCTCTCTCCATCTCGCACCCCCCCAGTGTGTTCCCGTCCCCGGACCAACCTGCCAACGTGCCCCTCATGCCCTCGGCCCTCAACACGGGGGGGTCCCTGCCTGACCTGACCACGCTGCACTTCCCATCCCCCCTGCCCACCCCCCTGGACCCCGAGGAGGCCCCGTTCCCCCCACTGAGTGGGGGCAGCAGCACCTCCAACCTGGCCACCACCATGACCCACCTGGGCATCAGCGGCACCGGCACGGGGGGGCTGGGCTACGACCCCCCAGGTGAGTGGGGGGGCACATGGGAGCTCAGAGACCCCCCAGGTGAGTGGGGGGGGCACATGGGAGCTCAGAGACCCCCCAGGTGAGTGGGGGGGGCACAGGGGGGGCTGGGCTACGACTCCCCAGGTGAGTGTGTCCATCGCTGTGTCCATCTCCATGGTTTTGGTGGCTCCATCCCCCTCCCTCCACCTGGGGAGCCCCCCAGGTCCTTCCCTCCCCCCGGGGAGCCCCTCAGGCCCCTCCCCGGGCATGGGGCCATGCTGGGGGGTAACATGCTCTCTGTTTTTGTGCCCACAGGACTCCCCTCACCTCTGCAGAGCTCCCTGAGTAACCCGTCCCTGCAGTCCTCCCTGAGCAACCCCAACCTGCAGGCCTCCCTGCAGGCCTCCCTGCGCGGCCCCTCCCTCCAGGCCTCCCTCAGCAACCCCTCTCTCCAGTCCTCCCACAGCAGCTCCTCCATCCCCTCCTCACTGTCCAACCAGTCCCTGCCCTCGTCCCTGTCCTCCTCGCTGTCCAACCCATCCCTGCCCACGTCCCCCCGGAGCCAGCCCCTCCAATCCTCGCCCAGCAACCCCAGCCTGCCCTCGGGGCTGGGGGGCTCCTTTGGGACCACGTCTCCCCGGCGCCGGGTCCCGCTCAGCCCCCTGTCCCTGCCCGTGGCTGGTGACTCCAGACGGCAGCACCCCAAACAGTTCTCACCAACAATGTCACCCACATTGTCCTCCATCACCCAGGTATGCATGGCTCCATCGCCGCGCCTTCTCCTCATCCTCTTCATCCTCCTCCTCCTCACCCCCCTCTTCCTTCTCCTCCTTGGTCTCCTTCTCATCCCTCTCCTCCTCCCCCTCTTCCTCATTCCCCTCATTCTCCTCTTCTTTGTCCCCCACCTCATCTTCCTCATCCTTGTCCGCCTCCTTCCTTGTTTTTCTCTTCTTAGTCCTCTTTGTCTTCCTCCTTCTCCTCTTCTTCCTCAGTCCCCTTGTCCTCCTCTTCCTTGTCCCCTTCTTCATTGCCCTCTTCGTACTCTTCCTCATCCCCCACCTCATCCTCCTGTTTTCCATCCTCTTCCCTGTCCTCCTTCTCCCTTATCTTTCTCCTCCTCATTCTCTTCCTCCTCCTCCTTGTTACCCTTTTCTGTGTCCTCCTTTTCCCCGGTCCTCCTCCTCATCTTCCTCCCATCATCCTTGTCCTGCTCTTCTTCCTCCTCCTTATCTTCCTCTCATCCTTCTTGTCCTCTTCCTCGTCCCCCTCTTCTTGTCTTCCTTGTCTTCCTCCTCCCCCTCACTCCTCTCACCTTGTTTCCATCCTCATCTCACTCACCCCCAGGGCCCCTCTTGCCCCTCAGAACCCCCAGCCCTGCCCACATTGGGGGAACACTCCATGTCCCTCCCAGCCACCCCCCTGCCATGGGGACCCCCCCGGGCCCCCCCCGCAGCCAGGGGTGAGCTCGGGAGTCTCAGTGCCAGCAGCCCCGGGGGGGGCCAGTGGAGCCCCCCAAAGTGGGGGTGTCCCGCTGACCCCCCCTCCTCTCTCTGCAGGGGGTGCCCCTGGACACCACGAAGCTGCCGGAGCAGCGGCTCCCACCGTACCCCTACGGCCAGCCCGGGGTGCTGCTGGGGTCCCAACCCCCCCCGCGGCCACCCGCACCCCCCCCGCGCCCCTACGGCCCCCCCTACCCTCCCCCTGGCCCCTCCCTGGGGCAGCCCCTGGCGCAGCCCCCCGGAGACTTCGGCCTGGGCAGTGTGAGTGTGGGGGGCATGGAGTGGGGTAAAGGGGGGAACCCCTAATACAGCTCTGACCCACGGGGGGGGGCATGGAGAGAACATCGGGACACTCCATGGGGTTACCGAGGGGAATATGGGAATGGGGACCCTTGGGGGGTCACTGGGGGGGGTCATGGCAATGGGGACCCTCAGAGTCATTGAGGGGAACATGGGGATGGGGGACCCCTCCAGGGGGGTCACTGGGGGGGGACATGGGGACAGGGAACACTCTGGAGGGTCACTGGGGGGGACATGGGGACAGGAGACACTCGGGGGGGGCTTACTATGGGGGTCACTGGGGGGGACATGGGGACAGGGGACACTCCAGGGAGGCCACCCCTAACCCTCCTCTCTCCGCAGCTGGAGCAGTTCGGGATGGGGGAGAGCCCACCCGGGAACAGCGGAGGGTTCCCCGACGACCTGGGGGCCCTGAGTTACCCCCTGAGCGAGGGGGGCTACGACCCCCCTGCCCTGAACCGCCCAAACCTGAGCAACTGCAGCCGCCACGGGCCCATCCCCAACATCATCTTCACAGGTGAGGGGGCTGGGGAGCATCATGGAGGGGTGGATGGGATGGGGGCTCTGAGTGTTGTCATGGAGGGGTGGGATGGGGGGGCAGTGGGGTATCAGAGGTGGATGGGTGGATTGGGGGTCCGTGAGGTGTCACAGGGGGTCCGTGGGGTGTCACGGGGCGTGTGTGTGCCCTGGAGTCTCTGGGGGTATCACGGAGTCTCTGTGGGCCCCCCCATCCCTCTTGGGGCCGCACTGACACCCCTGTCGTCCCCCCCACCCCGCAGGCGACTCTCCACCGGGGCTGTCGAAGGAGATCGCAACGGCGCTGGCAGGGGTTCCGGGCTTCGAGGTGGAGGGGGGGGCGCTGGGGGGGCTGGGGGGGCTGGAGGAGGAACTGCGCATCGAGCCCCTCACCCTGGACGGGCTGAGCATGCTGAGCGACCCCTGCGCGCTGCTCACCGACCCCGCCGTCGAGGACTCCTTCCGCTCCGACCGCCTGCAGTGAGCCCGGCAGGCCCCCCCCCGCCGCAGGGATCCCCCTGCGACCCCCGGCGCCGCCCCCGGGGCCGCCCCCCGGCCCCGCCGCCCGCTGCGCTCCCGCTGAGACTGGAAAAGGGAGCGTGGGGGGTGCCGGGTGGCCCCAAAACGTGGCCATCGAGGGGTCTGCAGTGAGCACGAGGGGGGCTCCAGCAATGAGATCCGCCCTCAATTCCCATTCCCCGGGAAAAACCCAGGAAAACAGGGAAAAGGGGGTGATCCAGGTGCCCCCAAAGCGAGGCCATGGAGGGGTCCGACCGCCCCCAGAGAGCGCAGGGGGGCTGCAGCACCACGACCACCCCTCAATTCCCGCCCCCAGTCCCGGCAGGTGCTGCTCTTCAGGAACACCCGGGAAAGGGGGGGAGGGGTGCAATCCAGGCGCTCTTCAGCCCTATGGCCCCCCCAGATCAAGCCCGGGGGAGGGTCCAGCACTGCAACTGCCCACCCCAGTTCCCACCTCCAGGTCCTGTCGATCCCTGTTCCCATGGGAAAGCCCCAGGGCCACCTCAGAACTGGGAAAACTGGGGAGGGGGAGACAACGGGAAACAATCCAGGCACCCTTGGCCCCCCAAAATCAACCCCAGGGGAGTCCCAGCCCTGCGCTCCCCCCTCCAGTTCCCACCCCCTGCCCCCACTGGTCACTGTTCTCCTGGGAAAACCCTGGGAATGTTGGGGAGCGGGAGCAATCCAGCTGACCCCGAACCCCCAGACCTCGGCGGGGGGGGGGCCGGCCCCCCCAGAGGTGGCTGTACATAAACCCCATAGGTAGAGACCCCCGGTGGGGGGGCGGGGGGGGCAGTTTCTGCCTTTATCATTTTTCTGGCTAATCATCATCTTTAAGGCAAAATTCCGCTCCCCCCCCAATATGTACCCCCAGTCCCCCCCCAGATTACCCAACTGCTGGGGATGTGTAGAAAGCACTTGTAACTTTGTCCCCCCACCCCCCCCAAAATTGCCCCTCCCCGGGGTAGCACGGGGGGAGGGCCCGTCCACGGGTGGGGGGCCCTGAGCCCCCCCCCGAGGGAGCCAGAGTGATTTATAATTATTATTTTTTAAAATATATATTCTATGTTAATTAACCGCCCCCACGCATGCGTGGCTGATTTGGGGGGGGCGCGAAAGGAGGGGGGTTCAACTGCTCCAGACCCTCCCGCTTTGGCCCTGCCAGGCCTTTGGGATTGGGATTTCTTACTGGGGGGGAAGGGGATCTTTTATTGAGGAAGGGAGGGAGAAATTAGGTCCCTTATTGGGGGGGGCGGTAGGGTCTTACTGGGAGAGTGATAAGGGGGTCCCTTATTGGGGAGGAGGTGAAATGGGGTCTCTTATTTGGGGGCGACAATGGGGTCCCCACAATTCCTGGGGAGGCTTAGAGGGGCCTCTGAATTCTTGGGGGTGCTTGAAGGGGTCCTGGCAGTTTCTGTGGGATCTGGGGGGGAGTCCCGGGTACCTGGGGGTGTCGGGGGGGGGGGTGTCGATGTCCCCCGGCGTGTGCGGCGGGTCCTCCGGGCCGCCAGGGGTCGCTGCGGAGCCGCGCTCTGTGGCTGTCGCGGCCCAGCGGAACCAGGGACGGCCCGGCCCGGCCCGGCCGGCCCGGCCGCAGGTACCGGGCGGGAACCGGGAGTCTTGGGGGATCCGGGAGGGTCAGGGGGATCGCAGAGAACGGAGGGCACACAGGGGAGCCGGGCCGGGGGGCAGCAGGGGGCGGCGGGCGCTGCAGGGCCCGAGGCAGGGCCTGTGGGGCCCGGGGGGGGTGCGGAGGTGGGGGCGACATTGGGGGTGGACACAGGGGGGGACACGGGCACGGAGGACCCTTCTGGGGGGTCACTGGGGGGGACATGGGGATGGGGAACCCTGCCAGGCCGTGCATGGGATGTGACCCCCTCAGCCAAGGGGGTGTCACCGTCACCAGGGGGGTGTGACCCGCCCCCAGCCAAGGGGTGTCACCGTCCTCAGGGGGTTGTGACATCGCCCCCCTCCTCCCCCTGGTTAAGGGGGTGTCACTGTCCCCGGGGCGTTGCGACCCCCCGGCCAAGGGGGCTGCGACCCCTACTCAGCCGAGGGGATGTCCCTGTTCCCAGGGGTTGTGACCCCCCCGGTTAATGGGGTTGTGCCTTCCCCTCCCGGGGGGGCTCCCCTGGGGTCACGGTGCCCCCCCCCGTCCCTGCCCGGGGTCTTGATGTTGGGGTCGGGGTTGTTTTGCCCCCTCCGATTGTTCGGGCTATTGGGGGGCTCTCCATGGAGGGGTCGGGGCTGTTTTGCCCGCCAGGTGTTTTGGGGGGCTCTTCATGGAGAGGTCAGGGTTGTTTTGGCCCCCCAGGTGTTTAGGGAGGCTCTCCATGGAGGGGCCGGGGTTGTTTTGGCCCCCCGCGTGTTTGGGGGGGCCTGGGGGGTGACGCGGGCGTTCACGGCCCCAGCTCCCGTTTCCTTCCCCTTTCCTGCCTTCCTCCCCTTCCCCCCGGAGGCTCCAAGGACCCCCTGTCCTGGCAAGCTGGGGGTGCTGGGAACGGGTCGGGGGGGAGGGTTTGGGGGGATGAGGAGGCTCTGGGGACCTGGGGTGGGGCACAGGGGACAGATGCAGGAGGGGGACCCCAAACGAAGGGTGAGCCTGCAACCCGGGGGTGCCACGGCAGGGGGTGAGGGTCCCACCTCTGAACACCACCCAGGGGAGCCTTCCAGTGCCAGGGGGGGCCCTGCTGGTCCCGGGGGGGTCCCGGTGCCCCACGGCGTGACCGGAAACCTCCTCCCTTCCCGTGCTGGCGGCTCCACGGGGCACCGCGGGGGGAGGAGCTGAGAAAGGGGGATCCAGTGGCTCCGGTGGCATTCCCAGGGTGTTCCCCCCCCCCCAGATGGTGTGACATGGCGGACGAGAAGCCCCCCCAGCTGGTGGATTACTTCGTAGTGGCCGGGCTGGCCGAGGCGTCGCGGGCGCTGGAGGAGGAGCCAGCGCGGCCGGCGCGGCCTGCGGAGCCCATCACGGACGTGGCCGTGATCATCCGCTCCCAGGGCGAGGAGGTGCCCCAGGGCTTCACCTGCATCGAGACCACCACGTCGGGCCACCCCGTGGACCTCAACGCGGGGCTGCTCAACAACCCCCAGATGTTCCTGTGCTACAAGCGCGGCAGGGACAAGCCCCCCCTCATCGAACTGGGGTGAGTTTGGGGACACCCCAAGTGCTGCACGGGACACCCCAAGTGCTGCACGGGGCACCCCACGACAGGGTGGGAGAGAGGTTGGAAAGCTGGGAAAGAGGCTGGAGGTGCTGATGAGAGCGGCCGGACGTGACCCAGGTATACCCAAGCGGGCAAGGAGGTCAGTGACATGTGGGTTGGATCAGCCACAGGAGCAGGACAGAGATTGTTCCTCTGTCCTGGGTCACACCTCGAGTGCTGTGTCCAGGTCTGGGCCCCTAAATTTGCTTTGAGGGGCTGGAGCACCAGGAGAAGGGTCTGGAGAACTCCTGAGGGAGCTGGGGGAGCTCATCCTGGAGAAAAGGAGGCTCAGGAGGGACCTTCTGGCTCTCTGCAACTCCCTGACAGGAGGGGGTATCCCAAGGATCTTCTTCCAGGGAACAAGGGACAGGAGGAGGGGAAATGGCCTCAAGATGTGCCAGAGGAGGGTCAGGTTGGCCATGAGGAGGAATTTCTTACTGGAAAGGGTGGTGAGGCCTTGGAAGGGGCTGCCCAGGGTGGTGGGGGAGTCTGCAGCCCTAGAGGTGTCCAAGGAAGGACTGGCCGTGGCACTGAGTGCTCTGGGCTGGGGGCCAAGGTGGGGATGGGGCACAGGGGGGAGTTGATGATCGTGGAGGTCTTTTCCAGCCTTGGTGATTCTGGGGCTGTGTGACTGTGGGATTCCGGGATCCTGAGGAGGGGTCACAGCAGCCCCCCAGGGTCCCCCTCACCCCTGTCCCCCACAGGGTGCACTACGAGGGCAAGGACCGGCCCAAGCCGGGCTACCAGATCCTGGACACGACCCCCTACAGCCGCTCTGCCAACCTGGCCTCGGGCTCCCCGGGCCACCAGCGCACGTTCCTGACGTTCCGGCGCGCGGCTGAGCCCCCTGGGCACCACAGCCTGGGCGTCACCGACATCTGCCTCGTCATGCCCAGCAAAGGGGAGACCACCCCCCACACCTTCTGCCGCGTCGACAGGAACCTTAACACCAGCATGGTGGGTCTGGGGGGTTGCCTGGCAATCCCCCTGATCATACACTGACCCCCCTGATCCCAATCCCCATCCCAATCCTGGTCCCTCCTTGCAGTGGGGCCCCGCCCTGTTCCTGTGCTACAAGATCGCCGTGGCCAAGGGCAACACGCTGGTCTACGAGGCAGGTGGGGAGCTCAGGCTGGGGGGCCTGGACCCCCCCCAAAGGGACCTTGGAATCATTTATTATTATTATTTTTTTTAAAAGTATATTTTATGGTAATTAACTCCCCCCCCCAGCTGGCACGTGATGGATTTTGTGGGGGTGGAGGCCCTGGGCCTTCTCAGGGGTTTTGGGAAGTAAAAGAAGGTAGTTCAGGTGCTGAAGACCCCCCAACTCCTCCTGTCAGGCCCTTGAAGCTGGGGTCTCTTAGTGGGGAGGAGGGGGGTAGTGGGGTCCCTTATTGGGGACGGGGGGGTAAGGGGGTACCTTACTGGAGTCTCTAATTGGGGGGAGTGACAATGGGGTCCCTTACTGGGGGGAAATGGAGTGCCTTGTTGGGGGGGCAGCGGAGTCCTTTCCTGGGAGGGGAGTGGGTCCCTTACTGGGGGGCAATGTGGTCCTTTACTGGGGTCTCAATGAGGTCCCTTACTGGGACAGGGAGGCAATTGGGTCTCTTACTGTGGGGAGGTTTTAGGGGGGTGGGTTTGGGGGTCTCTGGGCACCCCTTCCTCGTTGGGGTGTGGGAGATGACCTGGGGGGCTCATCCTGGTGTCTATGTGTCCCTGTGTCCCTTTGTCCTCCAGAGCTCCTGGGCTGGTACCCTGAGCAGGGGGTTGACCCAGGGGTCTCATCCCTGTGTCCCTGTGTCCCTCAGGGCTCCTGGGCCAGTACCCTGAGCGGAGGGGGAGGTGACCCAGGGGTCTCATCCTCCTGTCCGTGTCCCCCAGGGCTGTTGGGCCGGTACCCCGAGCAGGACAGCGAGCAGTTCCCGCTGCCCGAGTCGGTGCCTGTGTTCTGCCTGCCCATGGGGGCCACCATCGAGAGCTGGCCTGCAGGCACCAAGTACCCCCTGCCTGTCTTCTCCACCTTTGTCCTCACCGGCGCCTCGGGGGACAAGGCACGAGGGGCTCAGGGGGTGGGAGATTCGGGAGGTGGGCAGAGATGAGGGCTGGGGGTACCCAGAGCTCTGAGATGGGGGTCCCCAGGGCTGTGAGTTCCCAGTGCCATGGGATGGGGGTCCCCAGTGCCACAGGTCCCCAGTGCCTGGGGTCCCCAGTGCCATGGGATGGAGGTCCCCAGCTCTGCGTGGCCCCAGTGCTATGGGATGGGGTCTCCAGTGCCACAGGTCCCCATGGCCCAATGACCCCAGTGCCCTGGGCTGCATGTCCCCATCTCTGCATGCCGGGTGTCCTCGTGCCCCGCTCCCCGCCGACGCCCTCTCCCTGTGCCCCCCTCCCGCAGGTGTACGGCGCTGCCATCCAGTTCCATGAGGCATTCCCGCGGGAGCGGCTGTCGGAGGGGCAGGCGCTGCGCCTGGGGCTGCTCAGCGTGGTGGACAAGCGGCCGGTGCCGGGCCGGTCCCTGCACACCCGCAAGAGCATCTGCGTCCTGTCCCACTGGCCCTTCTTCGACGTCTTCCGCAAGTTCCTCATGTTCATCTACCGCTACTCCATCTCTGGCCCCCATGTGCTGCCCCTGGAGACGTGAGCAGGGGCTGAGGGGGGCTCGGGGGCGTTTGGGGCAGAGTTGGGGGTGGGTTTAGGGCAGGGTTAGGGGTGGATTTGAGGTGGGTTTGTGCTGGAAGGGGTGTGAGGTTAAAGTGGGGTTGGGGAAGTTGTGGGGGGATTTGGGGATGAATTTGGGGTGAATTCGGGGTGGGTTTGGGGATGAGTTTTGGTTGGGTTTTGGGGTGAGTTTGGGGATGGGGTGACCTGTCGGGGTCTCTGCCCACAGGCACATCTCCCACTTCATGCACAACGTGCCCTTCCCGTCCCCGCAGCGCCCGCGGATCCTGGTCCAGGTGAGCCACCTCGGGGGGGGCTGTGTGGCCCCAGTGCCCCCCAACACATCCTAGTGCTCCCCAACCCCCCCCCCCGTCCCTGTGCCCCCACTCCAGCCCACTGTGTCCCACTGTCCCCACAGATGTCCCCCTATGACAGCCTCCTACTGTGCCGGCCCGTGTCGTCCCCGCTGCCGCTCAGGTAGGGGTGGTTTTGGGATCCTGGAGGGGCACACACGGGTGTGGGGGGGCCATGGGGCAGCCTGGTGACATCCCCCCTCAGTGGGGCCAGTTTCCTGACGCTGCTACAGAACCTGGGCCCCGACAACGCCGTGGCCCTGCTGGTGGCCGTGCTCACCGAGCAGAAGCTGCTCATCCACTCGCTGCGCCCCGACGTGCTGACCAGCGTGGGAGAGGCCCTGGTGGCGGTGAGTGACCACGGGGGACACCCCCTGGGGCTGGGGGCTGCATACTGGGGGGCTAGGGGGCTGCAGTGCTGGGAATCCCCCATTCTGTGTGTCTGGGGACCCCCAATCCTGTGGGGCTGGGGACCCACAGCCCTGGTGATCCCAATCCCATGGCACTGGAGACCCTGGTCCCACAGTTCTGGGGATCCTGGTCCTGAAGCACTGGGGACCCACAGCACTGGGATTCTGGTCCCACAGCACTGGAGACCCCAGTGTTACTGGGGATCCCAGTCCCGTGGCACTGGGGATCCTGGTCCTACAGCTCTGGGAATCCTGGTCTCGAAGCACTGGGGTCCCACAGCACTGGGATTCTGGTTCCACAGCACTGGGATCCTGGTCCCACAGCTCTGGAGACCCCAGTGGTGCTGAGGATCCTCATCCCACAGCTCTGGGGCCCCCCCGTGCGCATGCCGGGGGCCCTGCGCCACTGACCACCCTCGTCCTGTCCCCAGATGATCTTCCCCCTGCGCTGGCAGTGCCCCTACATCCCGCTGTGCCCACTGGCGCTGGCTGACGTGCTGTGTGCCCCCGTGCCCTTCATTGTAGGCATCCACTCCAGCTACTTCGACCTCTACGAGCCCCCCCGCGACGTCATCTTCGTCGACCTGGACACCAACACCATCTTCCAGTGAGTGTCCCGTGCTGATCCCGGGCTGGGGGGTGGGTGGGCAGTGCCCGGGGGGGGGTCTGGGGGCAGTGCCTGCCCTGCCCTCCCTGCCCTGTGCCCCCCAGGAGCGAGGAGCGGAAGCTGCTGCCGCCCCGTGCGCTGCCCCGCCGACCCTGCAAGGTGCTGCTGGCCACCCTGCACAGCCTGGCCCAGCAGCTAGACGAGCGTGAGTGGGGAGCCTGGGGGGTCCTGAGGGGGTCTGGTGGGTTAGGGTTAGGGCTGGGGTCCTCCCATAAGGACGAGGGCAATTGGTTTGGAGGTATCTTAGTTCCTCAAAGAATGATTCATTGGTGTCGTTGTCCTGGCTGGGTGGTCCGTAGGAGACCCCCCCCGGTGATGTTTGTCCCTAAATCCTTACCCGGAAGGTCCCAACTGCACCATGTCCAACTGGGACCATCCAAACCAGGAGGTTCCCAACCATTCCATGGCCGACTGGAACCACCCAAACCTAGAGGTTTCTGACCATGCCATGGCCAACTGGTACCACCCGAACCCTGAGATTCCCAGCAGTGCTATGGCCAACAGGAGCCAGCCAACCCGTGTCCCCCAGCCCGGTTCTGGTCCCCGTGGGTGTCCCCAGTGCTGACCCTGTCCCCCTTGTCTCTGCAGTGCTGAGCGCCCCGGACGAGGCGCCCCCAGAGCTGGTGCTGAGCGCGGCGGAGGGTGTGGGGGCACGGCGGGCGCAGCTGGAGCTGGAGGCGAGGGCGGCGTTCCTGCGCTTCATGGCCTGTGCCCTGCGTGGGTACCGCTCCTTCCTGCGCCCCATCGCCCCCGCACCTGCGCCCGCCGAGCGCGACGCCGGCAGCCTCTTCGCCCTGCAGGGTCAGTGTGGGCACAGGCTGGGCTGGGCTGGGCTGGGAGGGGGGTCATGTGGTGACCATCCCATCCCCATCCAATCCTGTCCCATCCCATCCACTTCCGTCTTGTCTCATCCCCTCCCATCCCATCACATCGCATCCCACTCCATCCCATCCCATCCCATCTTGTCCACTTCCATCTTGTCTCATCATCTCCCATCCTGTCCCATCCCATCCCATCCCATCCCATCCCATCCCATCCCATCCCATCCCATCCCACTCCATCCCACCCATCCACGCCTCTGATGCTGTGTGCCTGCAGGGTTCCTGCGCTCCCGGGACCGGCAGTACCAGCGGTTCTATGGGCAGCTGCTGAAGACGCAGCTTTTCACCCAATTCATCGAGGACTGTTCCTTCGCCAGCGACCGTGAGCCCTGTCTCGAGTTCTTTGACACCTGCGTCGACAAGGTGTGTCCCCTCTGTCCCCTCTGTGTCCCCTCTGTGTCCCCTCTGTGTCCCACCACCCCTGCCTCGAGTTCTTTGACAACTGCATCAACAACGTGTGTCCCGCTGCCCCCCCCCATATCCCCAGTGACCCCTGTGCCCTGCCAGGTGCAGGACAAGGTGTGTCCCACTGCCCCTCCCATGTCCCCAGTGACCCCTGTGCCCCCCCAGGTGCAGGCAGACCTGGAGAAGCCGGAGGACACCCCCCTGATGGAGCTGGATGACCCCCGGGGCGGGGAGCACACGGTGTTCATCACACCCCCAGAGCAGCCGGCGGGGCCAGATGGGGCCGAGCCCCCGGCGCGGTACAGGTGAGACCCTCCTTCCCCAGACCCCTGCCCACCTGCCAGCCCCCAAACGCTACTCACCTGTGCCCCCCCAGGTACGACGGGTTTCCCACCCTGTGCCCGGAGCTGCTGGAGCCCCCCCGGGACCCACTGGTGGCTCAGCTGTGCCAGGCCCGGAGCAGCGCCCCGAGCAGCCCCGCTCCTCGCAGGACCAAACAGGTGGGTGGCACACGTGGGCAGGGTGGTGTGTGAGATGGGACACCTGGACAGGTATGTCTGTGTGAGATGGGACAGGGGCAGGTGTTCACCTGCGATGACAGCTAGACAGGTGTCCCCTTGAGCTGTGACACCTGTCCAGGTGCCCCCATGAACTCTGACACCTGGACAGGTGCCCACCGTGGACAGGTGTCCCTGTGAGCTGTGATCGTTACCCAGGTGCCCCCCTGGATGTCCCACCTCCCCTGAGTCCTGTCCCTGTCCCCATGAGCTGTGATCCCTGTCCCGGTGCCCCCATGAACTCTTGACACCTGTCCGGGTGCCCCCCTGGATGTCCCAGAGTCCCCTGACCCTTGTCCCTGTCGCTGTGAGCCGTACCCCCTCTCCAGGTGCCCCTCTGACTCTTGTCCCCTGTTCTCTTGAGCTGTGACACCTGGACAGGTGCCCCTGTGGGCTGTCACTCCTGGGCAGGTCCCCCCCTGGGACAACACCTGGACAGGTGTCCCCCTGGGACAGGTGTCCCCGTGATCCATCACACCTGGACAGGTGTCCCCGCAATCCGTGCCCCCTCTCTGGGTGCCCCCCCTGTAGTTCCCGACCCCCAGTCGCCCTGACTCCGTGTCCCCGTGCCCAGGAGATGAAGGTGGCGCAGCGGGTGGCTCAGAAGTCGTCGGCGGTGCCGGAGCTGTGGGCGCGGTGCCTGCTGGGCCACTGCTATGGCCTCTGGTTCCTGTACCTGCCCACCCACGTGCGCGCTGCCCCCGCCAAGCTCAGCGCCCTCCAGCTCGCCTACGACGTCCTGCGCCAGATGGAGCAGCACAAGGTGGTGCTGCCCGACGAGGTGGGTCCTGCCAGGGCCAAATCTGCACTGGGAGTGTTGGCAAGGGATGCTCCGGGGAGGTGGGGGAGTGCCCAACCCTGGGGGTGTCCAGGGAAGGACTGGACGTGGCACTCAATGCTCTGGGCTGGGGGACAAGGTGGGGATGGGTGTCCAAAGGAGGGACACGAGGATAGGGAATGGTCTGGAGAGGCCACACAGGGAGCAACTGATGCTTGTTCAGCTGGAGAAGAGGAGACTGGGGGGATACCTCAGGGGGCTGCAGCTCCTCCTGAGGGGCAGCTCCGATCTCTGCTCCGTGTAAGCAGGGGCAGGAGCTGGGGGACTGTGCCAGGAGCTGTGCCAGGGGGAGGGTCAGGAGCTGAGGAAGGGGCTGGAGCACCAGGAGAAGGGTCTGGAGAACTCCTAAGGGAGTTGGGGGGGGGGGCTCGTCCTGGAGAAAAGGAGGTTCAGGGGGGATCTTCTGGCTCTCTACAACTCCCTGACAGGAGGGGGGAGCCGGGAAGGGGTCGGGCTCGGCTCCCAGGGAACAAGGGACAGGAAAAGGGAAAACGGCCTCAAGCTGTGCCAGAGGAGGGTCAGGTTGGCCATGAGGAGGAATTTCTTGCTGGATAGGGTGGTGAGGCCTTGGAAGGGGCTGCTCAGGGAGGTAGGGAAGTTCCCACCCCTGGAGGTGTCCAAGGGAGGACTGGCCATGGCACTGAGTGCTCTGGGCTGGGGCCAAGGTGGGGATGGGGCACAGGCTGGACTCGATCTGGGGGGGTCTTTCCCACCCTCCAGTGTGGGGGGTCCCACTTCTGTCCCGTGGCTGGGGTTGAGGGTCCCTCCCTGCCCGGGGGGGTCCCGTGCTGACCCGTTTTCCTCTCCCCCAGGTGTGTTACCGCATCCTGATGCAGCTGTGTGGGCAGTACGGGGAGCCCGTGCTGTCCGTGCGCGTCCTGCTCGAGATGAAACGTGCGGGCATTGTCCCCAACACCGTCACCTACGGCTACTACAACAAGGTGACCCTGCGGGGGGACACCCCTGGGGGAGGGGTGTCCGGGGGTCCCCCCAGCCCCGGCTGACCCCACCGACCACCCCCCCAGGCGGTGCTGGAGAGCAAGTGGCCAGCGGGGACGCAGGGAGGGCGGCTGCGCTGGGCCAAACTCCGGAATGTGGTGCTGGGGGCGGCCCAGTTCCGGCAGCCCCTGCGGCAGCGGGAGCGGCGGAGCAGCAACGGGGACCCCCCGGGTAAGGAGGGAATGCAGGGGATGTGTGTGAGGCGTGTCAACTCATTGACACCCCCTTGTCACCTTCTGACAAGGGCCAAGACCCCCTGAGTAGGCAGGGAGTGGGGGTGCCACTGTCACCTCAGTGACACCCCCTTGTCCTCTCCTGGCAGGGGCTGAGCCCCCCCAAGTAGGGGGGGTTGAGGGGAGGCTTGGGGGGCCCTGTCACCCCACTGACACCCCCCTTGTCACCTCCTGACAGGGTCTGAGCCCCCCTGAGTAGGAGGGGTTGTTGGGGTGACAGGGAGCCCTGACACCCCCTTTACCCCCTCCATTTGTCCCCCCCGAAGTGACCGAGCCCCCCCCGTAGGAGGGGTTGTTGGGGTGATGGAGGGCCCTGTCACCCCCCTGATGCCCCCTTTGTGTCCCCTCCAGGTGACCGAGCCCTTCCCCCTTCGCGCCCCCCCCTGCAGCGTCAGACCACCTGGGCGGGGCGCAGCCTGCGGGACCCCCCCCCGGCCCCCCGGCTGGTGAAGAGCGGCAGCCTCAGCTTCCCCCGCAACGAGGGGGGGGCCCGGGGGGGGTCCGGGGAGCACCCCCTGATCCCCGCAGCCCCCACCCCGCCCTCGGGGCCCCCCCGGCCGCAGGGCCCCCCCGGCTCTGCCGACGGGAGCTTGTCCGACATCAGCTTCCACACGGACGAGAGCGACCCCCGGAGGGACGAGGGGGGCCCCGGGGGGAGCTCCGGGGGTCCCGGCGGCGGGGGCGGCACCCCGCGGCGTGGGCTAGCGGCTAAGCTGCAGCAGTTGCTGTCCCCCGGCAAACGGGGCCCGCCCCGCCCCGCAGAGCCGCCCCGGGAGCGCCGGGGATCGGAGCCGCGGGACCACCGGGACACGCCCCCCCAGCGCAGCCCTGCGGAACCTCCCCGGCTGCGCCCCCGGGAACGCCCCGAATCCACGGCGTCCGAGGTACCGTCTGTGGGGAGGGGCTGGCTGGCTGACTGTCCCTTCGTCTGTCCCTCCGTCTGTCCCTCTGTCCCCCCCGGGACCCCCTGACTGTGTGTCGTCCCCCCCCAGAGCTCTGTGTCCAGTGAACTGGACCTGTCGGACGCCTCGGGGGGCAGCACCGGGGCCCCCAAATCCACCGAGCCCCCCCCAGATGGGACAGCAGGGATGGAGCCCCCTGCCCTGGAGGTGAGGGGTGGGGGCCAAGGGAGTTCGGGGAGTCAGAGCTCAGATCTGGGGGGGGAGCAGAGTAAAGGCTTTAGGAGGGGTTTGGAGGACAGACCAGGGGGCTTTGGGCAGTCAGAGCTCAGAGATTTGGGGGTCAGAGCTGAGGGGCTTGGGGAGGTCAAAAGAAAGGGATTTGGGAGGGTTTGTGGGGGTCAGAGCTGAGGGAATGGGAGGGCCAGAGCTGAGGCGTCTGGGAGGGATTTGGAGGGGCAGAGCTTAGATTTGAGGGGTCAGAGCTGAGGGTTTGGGGGACCAGAGCTCAGGTTTGGGGGGGGTCATAGCCCAGGTTTGGGGGTCGCAGTATAACAATCCCCCCCCAGGTGCTGCTGTCGAGCTGCCTGGGCTGTGCCACACTGGTGTTTGACGAGGAGCTCAGATTTGGAGGCGTCAAGAGCTTGGGTTTGGGAGGGGTTTGGGGGGGTCATAGCCCAGGTTTGGGGATCCCAGGGTAACAGACACCTTCCCCCCGGGCAGGTGCTGCTGTCAAGCTGCTCGCGCTGCCCGGGCTGTGCCACGCTGGTGTTCGATGAGGAGCTCATGGCCGGCTGGACCTCCGATGACTCCAACCTCAACACAAGCTGCCCATTCTGTTCCCGCTCCTTCGTGCCCTTCCTGAGCATCGAGATCCGCGACCTCCGGCGGCCCCCCAGGTGGGAATCCCCGAGAACCCCCAGGACCCCCCTCTGGGACCTCCCACATCCTCCCTGCTGGGCCCAGCCCGCTGTGTCCCCCCTCGCCGTGCTCTTGTGCTCTGGGGGCACCCCAATGTCCCACAGCCTCCCAGTGTCCCCACGGTGTCCCCACGGTGTCCCCGACCCCCCTCTTTGCCCCCCACCATTCCCCCCTCCTTCCATCCTCCAGGGAACCCCAAACATCCCCCAGGGCCCCCCATTCCTGAGCCCCCCTCCTCCTCTCTCCTGCAGCTCCCCCAGGCCCCTGCCGGTGCCCCCACCCGTGCAGGGGCCAGTTCTCAGTGACCGCCGGCGCTGCCTCGCCCTGGATGGGCCCGACCCCCACCCCGACCCCCAATTGTGCAACGGCTGCACCGAGACCCCGGTATGGGGAGGGGGAAGACCCCTGGGGGATAATGTGGGGGGAGAGACACCCTGAGGGGTGACGTGGGGAGAGACCCCCAGGGGGTTACTGGCAAGGAGACACCCCTGGGGGATGATGGAGGGCAGAGATCCCCAGGGGGGTGCTGGGGGACCTGCAGGGGAAAGGGGGACCCTGGGATTTGAGGATGTTGGGGGCATCCCTGCAGGGGCTGGGAGTGGAGGTTCGTGGTTCTGATTTAGGGGTGCTGGGGGGGTCACTTCAGGGGGAAGGGGGACTCTGGGATTTGGGGGTGTAGGGGATCCCCCATCACAGTTTCTAGGGTTCCTGGGGGGTCCCACCTCTGTCCCCCCCCATCCCCAGGCCCAGGGCTGGGCGAGGGGTCCCCTATGCCAGTTTTTGGGGTCCCTGGGGGTCCCATCTCTGCCTCCCTGCCTTGCCCAGCCCCCAGGTCTCTCCGAGAGGGTGGCCTTTGCCTACCTGAGCCCGCTGGTGCTGCGGAAGGAGCTGGAGAGCCTGGTGGAGAACGAGGGGGGGGAGCTGCTGGCGCAGCCTGAGCTGGTGGACAGTCACCCCATCATATACTGGAACCTGGTGTGGTACTTCCAGCGCCTGGCACTGCCCAGCAACCTGCCCCTGCTGCTGCTGGGCTCCCACCACGCCCGCCGGCACCCCCAGGTGGGCCGGGGGGGGCTGCCAGGGGGGCTGGGGGGCGGGTGAGGGAGTTTGGGGGGGATGCAAGGGGCAATCTGAGGGGTTTGGGAGGGATATGAAGGGTTTGGGGGGGAATGCGAGAGGGCTTGAGAGAGATGTGAGGGGGCTTGGGGGGTTTGTGGGTTTTGAGGGGGAATGTGAAGGGGTTTGGGGGAATTGTGGGCTTTGGGGGGGATGTGAGGGGTTTGAGAGGGATGAGAGGGGTTTCTGGAGGGACTATGAGTGGGTTTTGGGGTGGCTCTAGGGGTTTGGGGGGTCTCTGAGGGTTTTTGGGGGTCTCTGAGGAGTTTGGTGTAGCTGTAAGTGGCTTTTGGGGTGGCTCTGAGGGGTTGGGGGTGGCTCTGAGGGGTTTGGGGGGTCCCAGCTCCACTCTCCCCCCCACAGGCCCAGTCCCCCGAGCCCCCCCGGGTCCGAGTGCGACTCCTGTGGGACGTCCTGACCCCTGACTCTGAGAGCTGCCCCCCCCTCTACGTGCTCTGGAGGCTCCACAGTGAGGGGGGGACAGAAGGGGGGTGGGAGGCACTGGGGGGCTCCAGGAGACAGGGGGGGCTCAGGAATGGGGGGCACGGGGATGTTTGGGGTCCCCCAGAGGGTGGAGGGAGGAGGGCATTGGTGGGGGGCAAAGAGGGGAGTCGGGAACACCTTGGGGACACACCTACGGGGGCACATCACTGGGGGTCTGGGGACGCTGGGGACACAGTTTGGGGTCTCCCCAGGTAACGTCCCCTCATCACTGTGCCCCTGGGGGTCCCAAGGCCACCCCTTCTGGGGGGTGTGAGGACACTGGGGCACTCTGGGGTCACACTGAGCACACTTTTGGGTCCCTTGGGTACCATCCCTGGTGGGTTGGGGACACTGGGGACACTCTGGGGTCACTCTGGGGACACTGGGGTCACACCAGGGTCACACTGAGCACACTTTGGGGACCCTGGCTGAGCCCCTGAGGGTCCCTGTGTCCCCCATTTTCGAGGTCTGGGGACATTGGGGCTGCTCTGGGGTCACACTCTGGGGTCCCCCAGGTAACGTGCCCCCCCGGCTGCGCCCCTGGGGCCCCCCAGCCCCCCCATTCTCACTGTCCTTCCTGGAGGCCCTGCTGACCCACGTGGGGCTCAACGAGGTGCACAAGGCCATCGGGCTCTTCCTCGAGACCCTCGCAGCCCCCGGAGCCCCCCAGACCCTGCACAGGTACTCAGGGATGCCCTGGAACCCCCCTGGACCCCCCACCCTCCCTTCATGGCCTTTTCTGCCCCCCCCAGGAGCATCTACCGGGAGCTGCTGTTCCTGACACTGGCGGCGCTGGGCCGGGAGCACACGGATATTGGTGAGGGGTGGGGGGACAGCGGGACTGGGGGGGCTTGCGAGGATTATGGGTGGTCTGGGTAGGGGACATGAAGGGGACACACAGGGGGCTTGAGGGGCTCAGGGGGCTCAGGGAGGGAGACACAGAAGGCTCAAGGGTGGCTGGGGGG
>NW_016690529.1:282074-283783 GCF_001604755.1 Lepidothrix coronata | reverse complement strand
TGCTGGGGGTGGGGAGAAACTCCCAGGACCCCTGACGGGTCCCCCCTGAGTGCTGAGGGGGGGGTCACACCCCCGGGCCCCCTGACAGACCACTCCAGGGGGAACAGAGTCCTCCCTGAGTGCTGGGGAGGGGTGTTACATCCCCGGGACCCCCAAAGGACCCCCTGAGTGCTGAGGGGGGAACAGGGACCCCTGGGATTTGGGGGGGCGGAGGGGGGAGAAGGGACCCCTGGGACCCCCCAACAGAACCCACCCGAGGAGAGGGAGAGACCCCCGGGACCCTCAAATTGACCCCCCTAGAGGGAACAGACCCCCCCCAGGCCGCCCCGAGTGATCCAAGGGGGTTGAAGGGACCCCCCCCCCCGAGTGTTAAGAAACGGCCCCCTTGGGGAACAGAACAGGGACCCCCCTGGGGACCCCCAAAGCAGCGGGGGGGGAGAGGAAGAAAGGCCCCCCCCATCTTACACGGGTTTTATATATCAGTGTTAATATATTTTAATTTATTTATTCACCCCCCCAGCGCCCCCGGGGTTTGAGAGGGAGGGGTGTCGGACAGCCCGAGGGGGCCCTGGGGGTCTGTGTCCCACCCTCTCCCATTTCTGTCCCGGCCCCCCTCTTCACCTCCGGGGGGTTTGGGGGTCGTGTTCCCCCCTCCCCAAATGTGTGACTGGATAGTTAGGGGGGCTCTGGGCGTGTCCCCCCTCCTTCCTCAATCCCCCGATCCCCTCTGGACCCCGCTGGGGGGGTTTGGTGGCCATTTGGGGGGGTTTGGGGCCGCCCCCCCCGCACTGTGCAATAGGAGCCCCCCGCCCCCGGGGCCTGTAAATAAAAGCTGCTGCGGTATTTTCCCCGCTGCCTCCGGGACGAGTTTTTTTTTTTTGGGGGGGGGGTGTCTTTTGAGGGAGGGGGCGGGTGTGAAGCCGCGTCCGCCATCCTGGCTCCTGGCGCAGCCTGGGCGCCGCCATCTTGGATGCGGGCACTGCCATGAGGCCTCGCGGCCGCCGCGCCCCACGCGCTGCCGCCCCCGCCCCGCACGGGGAACACTGCCCGGTGCCCCCCCCGGTATCGGGAGCCCTCCCCCCCACCGGGACCACACCCCCGGGGCCACGTGGGGCCGAACCGAAGCCGGCATCGGGCCCCGGAGCGGGTACGGCGGCCGCGAGGGGCCAAAATGGGTGTGTGTGGGGTGGGGGTTCGCGCGCCACCACCGCGCGCGCCGCCCGCGGTACCCGGATGTTCGGGCTCGGGCACCCATTAAAGGCGCCCCGCGGGGAACCATGGCGCACTGCCATTGGTGGAGCGGTGCGCCAATCATCGCCGAGCTACCCAATACGAGGTGCGAGGCGGGCTAAGAGAGGAAGCGCCGTACCTTGATTGGGAAGGGGATGTGTCGCTCAGGACGCCACTCCAATGGGTGTCGCGGCCGGGGTCGGGGGGCGGGGCAGGCGCGGCGGCGGCGGCGGCCAATCAGCGCCATTGTTTGTGGTGGTGCCGGTGGCGCTCGGAGGCGCCGCGACTGCTCCGGGACCACCCGGGACCCCCCGGGAACCGCCGGGAACGCGCCGGGAACGCGCCGGGAACCGCAGGGACACCCCGCGAACGCACCGCCAACCCACCCGCGCCAGGTGAGGCCGCGGGGGCGGCGGGGCCGGGCCCGGCGGGGGCGGGGGAGGGCCCGGCGTGTGGGGGGGGGGGGGGGGGGGGGGGGG
>NW_016690529.1:260100-281785 GCF_001604755.1 Lepidothrix coronata | reverse complement strand
GGATTTTGGGGGGGCAAAGCCCGAGGGGTTTGGGGAGGGGTTTTGGGGGGCAAAGCTCAGGTTTTGGGGGTACAGAACAGGGCGGTTTGGGGGGCTGAGCTTAAATTGGGAGGGGGGCAAAGCCCGAGGGATTTGGAGGGGAAGAATGGAAGTCGGGGGGGGCAGAACTCGGATTTTGGGGGGCAGAGCCTGAGAGATTTGGGGAGGTTTCTGGGGGGATTGTGGCTCAGATTTGGGGGTACAGAATAAAGGGGTCTGGGGGGACCAAAGCTCAGACTCGGGGGGGGGTGGCATTGGATTTTGGGGAGCAGAGCCAGAGATATTTCTGGAGGTTTTGAGGGGGGGCAAAGCCCGAGGGATTTGAGAGGGCAGAAAAGGGGGGGGGGTTGGCAGGGAAGGCAGAGCTCAGATTTTTGGGGGGCAGAGCCTGAAAATTTTGGGGAGGTTTAGTGGGGGCAGAGCTGAGAGTTTTGAGGGGACAAAGCCCAAGAGGTTTGGGGGGGCACATCAAGGGGTTTGGGGGGACAGAGCTGAGGGATTGAGGGGGGCAAAACTCAGGGATTTGGAGGGTCAGAGCTCAGATTTTGGGGGTCAGAGCTTAGATTTTGGGGGTCAGAGTTCAGATTTTGGGGGGTCAGAGCTCACATTTGGAGGGGGCGTCCCCGAGGATTTGGGGGCCCGGGTGGGAGCGCCGGGGATCCCCCGGGAAAACGGGGGGTGTCCCCCCATCCCTGGATCCAGGGATCCCCTGGATCGACCCCTCGCGCGGGGAGGACGCGGAACGAGCCCCCCCTTTGTTCCCTTCCATCCGGGAGGGTTTTGGGGGGCGATTCCCGATCCCTTCCGTGATTCCCGGTCCCTCCCGCGGCGTTTCCCGGTCCCCATCCAGGATTTCCTCCCCGCGGGCTTCTCCCTCTTTTCCTGCCCCCCGGCCCCCAAACCCTCCTTCCCGGTGCCTTTTCCCACCTCAAACCCGGTAGGAAAACTTTCCCATTGCCGGGATAACACGGAGCAGGAGATTCCACCCCCTTCCCTGGGGCCCTTTCTGGTTTTTGGGGGGGGGCACAGCCCCCTCCCCACCGGGATTTGGGAAGCGAGGCAGCACAATTCCCCTTCCCAGCAGGAAATCCCATAGGATTTCTCCTCCCCAGGGATGAGGATTTCGGATTCCTCCTCCCCAGGGAAAAATCCATTCCCAGATTCCCCAAATCGGGTGCTTTTCCATCCCCTCGGAGCCTGGAAAAGGGATCTGTGATGGCGGGGAGGGGGGGTATTGCCGGGAAAAGGGGAGGAGGAGGAGACGGGAATGTGGGAGTGGGGAGGAAGATCCATTGGCTTTTCCGCGGCCGTTGTGATCTGGTTTTTTTTGATATCTTGGATTTTCTGGAGCCTCCTTGGCCGCTGCCGGTCGGGAGGAGGAGGAGGAGGAGGAAGGAGGAGCAGGGATCGGGAATGGGATCGGGAACAAGCTCCTCCCGGCAGGAGTGTGGGAGGATTCGCTCCCGGGGTGGGGGCTGGGCCAGGATGGCACAGACGGCCCTGGATTTGTGGGAATGTGGGGGTTTTTAGGGATTGGGGGAGCCTGGAGGGTTTGGGGGGTGCAGGGAGAGCCCCCCCTCTGCTCCGGGACACGCCGGCACATCCCGGGATTTGGGGCATCCATGGCGCTCTGGGAGCCCTGGGGGAGAAATGGACCTGGTGTATCTGTAGGGATCCCCCCCCATCCATAGGGATCCTTCCCATCCATAGGGGTTTCTCCCTTCCTTAGGGACACCCCCATCCATAGGGATCTTCTATATCCATATGGATCCCCCCCATATCCATAAGGATCTCTCTCCTCCATAGGGATCCCTTATCCCTGTGGGTCCCCCATTCCTTTGTGCTGGAATTCCTTGTGCCATTGGAGTCTCTTGGATCCACCCCAGGGATCCATGACAGTGCCAGTGCCATGCTCCTGATCCTTTGGGATTCTGAGATCCCAGTGCCCCCTTTTCCTGGCTCCTTTCCTGCTCCACGTCCCAGGAATTTGGGCGGGCAAAGATCCAAATCCAGGTGTTTTGGGTATTCCATGTACATCCATGGAGTCCCATCCCTCATCCACCAGTTCTGCTGGATGATGTTGGAGTGGGAATTTTGGGGCTGAATTCTGGGATTGTCCCATTTTGGAGTCCCTATGGAATGTTGGAGGATCCCAATGGAATGTCGGGGGATCCCACACCGGTTCCTTGGGATGGGAGCAGTTGGATTTGGGTGCTTTTTCCAGGCCTGGGGATGTTTTCCAAAAAAACATAGGCTTTGTTCTCATGGAATCTCAGAGAATGGATGTGTAAATCCTGGATTTTTGGGATTGGACCGAGCCAATCCCATGTGTACCCTCGGGAAGGAGACGCTACCCAAATCCAACTGAAATTCCCCAAGCTCTGCCTAAAATCCCTCCAAATCCACCTAAAATTCCTTTGAATCCATCTGAAGTTCCCCAAATCAACCTAAAATTCCCCGAACTCCATGTAAAATTCCCCCAAATCCACCCAAAATTCTGGGATTTGTTCATGTTAAGTTGTTGGCTGAGGGCAGGGTTGGGAATTTGGGCTGCTCCCGGTTTGCTCCCAGTTTGCTCCCAGTTCAGACCCGCCCTTAACTCGGGAGCTGCTGCTCCTGTATCCACAGGAAACCTCCTGCTGCCTCACCACCTTTGCTGCCATTCCAGGGGTGATGCTCCGTCGGAATTTCATCTAAACCAGGGAATTCTGAGGGAAAGGAGCTCAACCGGAGTGATACGAAATTCCAGAGAATTCCCCAATGGCTCCATGGCCTTTCTTGAGCAGCTCAAAAGCTGGTGCATTTTCCCCTTGTCCTTGATCCCTGATTCCAGTTAAATCTTGAAGACCTGAAAAATTCCAAGGCTGCTCCAACAGGGGCGTTCCCAGGGCTTATTGTTCGTTCCCGGCAAGAATTCCCACAAACCAGTGGCACTTCGGAATCCGCATCCAGAGTCTCTGCCCTGGGTTTGGAATGGCAGTCCTGGGGGCTGGAATTAGAGGGAATTTGGCCTGATTTTCCAAGGAATGGCCTCAGTGGGATGTCGGATCCCAAAATCCCAAGTGCCACTTGCTGGTTTTTCCTGGAAGTGCTGGAAACAGCTGGAATGGGAAGCGGGAGCGGCTGGATGGGGATAACGAGGGTGGGAATGGCACCCAAATTCCAAAGGGATCAGGCAAAATATGGGTTTTGGAGGGGTTGATCCCAGCTGGCATTGGAATAATCCATGGAAAATGGGATTGTGCCATTCCAGGGAGTCCTTCCCAGCATTGGGTTTGTTGGAGAGGCCTCATTCCCACTTCTCCTTGGGATCAATTCCCAAGGATTGGAAAATATAGGGAAAATCCATCCCTTTCCCTGTAGAATTGTCCTCCGGTGTTCCCAAACCTTTTCCCAAGCACTTGGTGGGAAAAGTATTGGGATGGAGCTGATCGGCCGCCATTGGATGAGGAGGAGGAAGGTCCAAAAAATCCAGAAATTTGATCCAGGAATCCTCCATTTTGGAGGAAGACTGTTCCTGAGGGATCATGCTGGGGGGAGACGGAGATCCAGGGACCCTTTGGATTTGGGGTTGTGCCTCATCCAAGGGATTTGGGGATGAGCTCAGCCGGGTCCTGGGGGTCTCCTGGTCCTAAAACTTGCCCAAAATTTCATCCCAATAAATTCACTCAGGGCCATCTCATCCCACTTTTCCGAGTGGCCACCTCTTCCCTGGGAAAGCGGGAATGTCGGTCAGCCCAGAGACCCTCTGGAGACCCTTCCCACCCCCTCCCTGGTGTGTTAGATCCCAAAATCCCTGTAAATGAGGAGAAAACAGGGCCAGTCCAGCCAATCAGCCTTGGAGCTGAGGGTTTTCTTCCTGGGATCACCTGTGGATCATGGATTGGGGTCGGGAATCGCAGCCGGATCAAAGGAATTCTTGGCAGACGCTCCCTCAAAGGCCTTTTGAGCTTGGAAACAGGAGCATCCAGGGGATGGATCCGTAGGGAAAACCCCTCCAAAATTCCACAAAATGATGTTTTCCCGCTTCCTTCCCCCCTCCTGGCCCTGAGGATCCGTGGGAAGGGCCGCAGCAGCGGGATGGGATGAGGATGGATGGGAGGAATCAGCTCTCTGAGTGTGCCAGGAATGTTTTCATCTCCTCCCAAACCTCTTCCTGGTGTAAAACAGGGATGGAAAGGCTGGAGGAGGGTGGGAAAACAACCTGGAATGGTCCTAAAAACCAGGGAATGGGATCTAAGGGAATATTTGGCCAGGACGGGATGAGGAGGTGGGAGAGGGAAGGGGAGGAGGGACATTCCCAGGATCCTCCTGGGATCTCATTGGTGTTTTCCCATGGGATGGATGTGGGGAGTGGGAACCAGTGAGGACCAGTGGGTTCCTGGTCTGTGGATGGGGCTGGAATCCTGGGAATGGGATGTTGGAGGCAGATGGTTCCTTCATTCCATAGGGAAGAGAAGTTTCCCGAAGCCAAACCTTCCCTTCAGCCCCACGCTCCTCATTTCTTCCCCCAAACCCACGAGATTTGGGAAGATTTTGGGAGATTCTCATCCCTGATCCTCTTCCAGACTCCCCGTGTTTAATCCCACCTTTCTCCTCTCTCTCCATGTTTTCCATGGACACAGCCTGGGAAGAATCATCCCAGGGCCCATCCCACCCCCTCCTCAGCGGAGAAATCCATGGAAATTAAAGCCAGTTGGTCCTTTCCCCCTTTGGAAACCAAAATGTTCCTTTTTATCCAGGAAAGGCGAACCAGAGGGTTCCGGCAGAGTGGAAATGCCACAGAATTCCCAGACTCTCTGCAGCCCAGGGGTGGAATAAAGCCATGGAAGTTCCAGGGTGTTGGGAATTAGGGGATTATTGGTGTATTTTGGGAGGATCTGACACTTCCCATCATTCCAAACCCTGTCCAACCTGGCCTTGGGCACTCCCAGGGATGGGGCAGCCCTGGATTCTCGGAATAATCCACGCCAGGGCCTCCCCACCCTCACGGGGAGAAATTCCTTCCCAATATCCCATGTAAACCTCCCATGTTTTAGTTGGAAAGACGGGTTCTCCATCTCTAGGATTCTCCATCTCTGGGTGTTTCCACCTCTGGAATTGGGCTGGAGCAGCTCAGTGGGAGGTTTGGGAGAGCCAAAATCCCACCGGATCTTTCCGGTGCCGGAGGGAAGGGGAGATTCCAAACCCACCGAATCTGTCCGGACCAAGAGGTTCTTGGCCACATCCCTCGACATCTTCTCTGGGATCCCTTGGCATCTTTCCTGGGATCCCTGGTGTCGTTCCCAAGGTTTTGGGATCTTTGCCAGGACCCCTCGGCCTCTTCTCCGGCATCTTTCTCCACATTCCTTGGCATCTTCCTCAGCATCTTCTCTGGAATCTTTGCCCTCATCCCTCAGGATCTTCACCAGGGATGTGGAATCTTCTTTGGCATCTCCCCCCCCATCCCTGGGCATCTTCTCTGGCATCTTTGCCCGGATCCTTTGGCACCTTCCCCAAGGTTTTGGCATTTTCCTTGGCACCTTCCTTGGCTTTTTATCCAGCATCTTCCTCAGCATCCCTTGGCATCTCCTCTGGCATCTTCTCTGGCAATCCCTTGGCATCTCCACTGGAGTTCTGGCATCTTCCTTGGCATCTTTGTCACATTCCTGGGCATCTTCTCTGGCATCTTTGCCCGGATCCTTCAGCATTTTCACCTGGATCCCTCGGCCTCTTCCTTGACATCCCTCGGGATCTTCCCCCACATCCCTCGCTTTATTCCTTGGCACATTCCTTGACATCCCTCAGCCTCTGCTCCGGCATATTCGCTGTCATCCCTTCCTGCATTCCCTGCAATCCCAGGGCACATTCCCAGGAATCCCTGTCCATCCTCTCCCTGCCCTCACTGCTCTGGCCCGGGTGCTGCCGAGGCCGCTCCTCTTCCACCCCCAAACCTCAGGAACAGGGGGTTTTTAGGGAATGGGGTGGGGGTGGCTCCCAGTGACTCTGGTGGCTCCTCCTCGGGCTGGAAGGAGTTAAAATTCCATGGGAGGGAAGGAGCTTCCATGAATGAAGACAAAGTTTGGCGGGGGGCCAGGGGTGGGGGCGGGGAACCAGAGCACCCAAAAACCGGGAATATCCCCCCAATTCCCCCCTCCCCGAACCCGGCTCCAGTTCCGCGGCCGGAGGTGCCAAAAACCGGATCCGACCGGATCGGATTTTTTTTTCCTTTTTTTTTTATTCCCTTTTTTTTCCCCTTCTCTTTTTCCCTTTCCCGCGAGGGCTGATGGGAAGCAGTCCGTCAGCATCCCCCTTTTCTTTTGTTTAATATCTCCAACGGCGCATGATTGGCAGGGAAGGGCCCGCTCGGAGCCGCTCCGGCTCCGGCTCCGGCCACGCTCCGCAGGGGGATGGATCCCTCTCCTTCCCGACCCCTGGCTCCTCCTGCCCCTTCCCGCTGCTCTCCCCCCGCTCCCAGCCTTAATTTTCCTGCCAACTGGAGCCAGCAGCGGGAATCTTGGACCTGTGAGTATCCCCAAGCCCATCCCGGGGTTATCGGGAATGTTGGGAATGGGAGACACACAAAAGGCTCCTCACGGATGGGCTTTCCCGCTGGTTTTGCTGGCTGGGAATGTTTTAAGGGGATGTTTTAAGGGGATGTTTTAAGGTTGGATTTGCTGCCGGAGTCGTGGTTCCCTTTCCCCGCTTCCAGCCCCCCCCCCTTTTCCCACCTCATCCCTGCTCCCAACCATCGCTATTCCGGAGTGATCAGATCCCGCCCTGACTGCAGGAATGGGGGAAAAGACAGGGAATGAGGATGCTTGGGATGGGTTTTCTGGCGGGTTGGTGTCCCATTATTGGGATCATGGATGGGATGGGGGGGGTCAATGGCTCTGAGGTCGGATCCGGAGCGGCTGCACAAAGGCGGCTCCGCAGTCGAGGAAATCGGGAAGGGTTATATAAGGAAGCCTGGGAAGTTTGCGTCATCCCGGATGGGGAGGGGGCCCAGGGGCCAGAGCCGGGCGCTCCCTCCCCTCCCCCCCCGCCATTCCCATCGTTTTCCATCACTTTTTATTCTCCTGGAGCATTTTCTGGCTGTTTTGCCCCCAAAATTTGGCCAATTCCCAGGAATTTTTAGCTGGTTTTTAGGTCTTCCCCCCCCCCCCATTTGAGGGCTTTTGGAATTCCCACATCCCAAAAATGCCGGGATGGGGTGAGGGGTGAGGCCTCTGGAGCCGGACATGGAGCCAGGATTCCCTGCTCCCAATAAATGGAGCTGGGTAAAAACCCCAAATTTGGGAGGGAAGAGGGAAAGAAGCACTTTTTGGGAAGGGAGAATTTTCCTCCTTTCCCACTTTTCCTGCTTCCCATCGTTAGGTTTGGACTTGACCTGGAGCTGCAGAATCCAGGGACTGGGCCAGCAGTGGTATCTGGAATCTGAGGGATCCAAGGCATCCAGGATCTGAGAGATTCAGGATCTGGGAATTCTGGCATCTTGGAATCTGAAGGGTGGAAAATCCAGGATCTGGGAGTTCCAGGGTCTGGAAAATCCAGGATCTGGGAGTTCTGGTGTCTTGGAATCTGAAGGGTGGAAAATCCAGGATCTGGGAGATCTGGAATCCAGGGGATCCAGGGCCTGGGATATCGGGAGTCGGAAATCCAGGCTCTGGAGATCCAGGATGTGGGAGATCCGAGGTCTGGGCCCAGAGTGTCGGAGCAGGGCCAGGTGTTCCCCCCATTGGGATCCAGGAATGGGAAGAGCAGAGCCCCTGGAGCCATTTGCTCCAGAGGAATTCCCGTTCTGCCACATCCCAGCCAGCCTTCCATGCATCTTCCCAAATCCTTTCCCTTATTCCCTCATTCTCTTCCCCTCATGCATCTGCAGGACCAGGAGCAGCTGCTCCCCCCGGATCCCAGGATGGCTCCATCCCGCTCCGAGGCCGTTTCTAAGGGCTTTTCAGGGATTTTCCCTTTGTTTGTGTTGTTTTAAATCCTGGAGCTCCTGGAGAAGAACCTCTGGGATCCACCCTCAGACTCCCTCACCTGCCTCAGAATTCCTGCCCAGAGCCGGAACCAGGTGTTTCTCCAGGTTTCTGGACCCCACCTGGAGCTGTGGGATCCGGAGCAGTTTTCTTTCCGTCCTGGAGTTTTCCTCCCTTCCCTTCCCTTCCCTTCCCTTCCCGTTGGATTCCTGCGGATCTGGCTCCGGCCGCGGAGCCGTTAAATCCTAATTACCTTTTTAGGTTGTTATCCTTTTCCTGCCGTTCCTTGGGAATGCTCGCCCTGGGAATCAGCCATTTTGTGCTCCGTGTCGGAACGCGCTTCCTGGTGCCGGGATGTGCCGATCCCGCATGGAATCGGGAGCAGCTCCTGGGCAGCTCTGGGCTCCGCATTCCAGCCGGACAGCTCCGGATGAGGAGCCAACTCCACAGATTTCCCACGGGATCAGAGCAGTTTTCTGTGGGATTTGGGGGGTTTTGGGGCAGCAGGAATGTGCCCAGGGGAGTTGGATGAGTTGGATCCCATCCCTGATCCTGGGAAAATGGGGCTTTAAATGGCTTTCTATCCCATAAATATCAGGATTTTTTAACATCTGAATGGGGCCATTGAGCAACTCCTGGATCCAAATCCCTGGATTTGGAGGGACAGGGGTGATGATTCAACCTCTTGGAACACTTTGGATCCAACCTGGATGTGCCAGGGGGGCATCAGGTCCCACTCAACATCCCAGATAACGTGGAATGTTGGATTTGGATGTTGATTCCTGACCTGCCAGGTCTCTCCTGGGATTGATTCGGGAATTCCAGCCCCAAATAGTTGGGAATTGGAGGGTATATCCATGTTGCCTCCTGGGTTTATTCCCACTGAGAATTCCGGGCAGGAGCAGGGACCAGGACTTGGGTGGTGAATGAGAGACTCCCGGGATATGCTGGGATGGTGTTCCTGGTGCTCAGGAAGGAATCCTTGGAGCTGAATTCCCAATGCTCCACCCTCCCAGTGTCCCTTCTTCCTCGTGCTGGATCAGAGATCCGGGAGAAGGAGCTGGAATGTTGTTGGGCAGTCAGGATCCCTGTGCTTGGGAAGAGCAGGAATTTCCCTTCCAAGGGAATATCCAAGGGCTCGGGATGCTCCAGGAAGCTGCTGCAGGTGTATTTTCCTGGGAATACTGGAATTCTGGGCTGGTTTATTTGTGATTTCCCACTCTTGCTCCCTTGGAGCAAGATCTTGGGATCCACCTTGGCTCTTCCAGGGCTGCTGGAATTCCCAGTGCTGCTGGAGCAGAGTCAGGAAAACAGGGAGACCTGGAGTCACTGGGACCACATGGATCCCTCGTGGTGGATCAGGGGTCATCCTAGGTGGATCAGGGATCATTCCTGGTGGGTCAGGGATCATCCCAGGGGTGGATCAGGGATTACAGCTCCTCCATTGGCTCCGGAGGGTCCGAGGCCAGGAATAGGGGCTGGAAGACCAATGTGGAGATTGACTCAATGGAAAAGCCTCTGGGAAGGGACTGGAGCCTTGTGGGGCTTCCCTGGAAAAACTCCATCTGGAATTAACTCCTGGTGCTGCCAACTTTCGGTTCTGGATCCCATTGGATAAACCCCAGGATATTCTCCATCCTGGTCGCATCTCTCCCTGGATATTCTCCCTTTTCCACTGGAATATCCCTGGTTTTGACCCAACTCGTCCCGGCCTTTCCAATCCTCCTGTTGGCATTTTTTTGGTTGGATGTTTTCCCTGTGGGAGCCGGATCTAATATCCATGGAAAACGGGGAGCTGCTTTGTTTGTCTGGGAATGCCAAACCTGTCCTGCCAGGCGAGAGAAGCGCCCAGAGCCAATGGAACGCGTCAGGGAGCGCATGGAGCAGGAGCCACAATCCCCCGGAAAACTGGGAATTGCCACTGGGACGACGTTGTCCGGCAGACTGGGATTCCTGGAAAGCATTCCAAGGTCAACCCTTGCTGCTCATCCCACCCTGGCAGCCTCTGGAATCTCGGCTCTACTCCGGCCCCAGGATCCTGTTTCCAGGACAGTGTTCCTGGGACAATCCCAGTTGGAGGCGCCGCATGGATTTGGCTCCTGTTTTCCCTGGGTTTTGCCACCATTTGGGAATTCCGTTCCAGGGATGATGGTTGTTTAAAGTGGAGTGGAGGGAGAGGCAGCTCCTGTTCCCTGGGATGTGCTGATTCCCGGGAGCAGGGCCGGAGGCAGCGGGGCCGGATGAGCCGGTTTGGGATGTGCCGGGACCGGAGTGGGGCCTGAACTTCCCACTGTCCCGGCTCCAGAGCTGCTGGATCCCTGGGATTGGAATAACTCCTGCTCCTCGCTGCTGAGTATTGGATGGAATTGAGGGCTTTCCTGTGGCTTTCCCACTGGAAATTCCTGGTGGATCCTCCCCTGCCCCCTCCAGCCGAGGGGCCTCGTTTGATCTGGAATCCAAAGCCTCATTGACTTTTTATTGGATCTGGCTGAGCCTGGAAAACCTCTGGAGCAGATTAAACACCGGTGGGCCCCGTTCCTGGTAACGGCACCTTGGATTTGTTTGGAAAACCGGAGGGAAGGGCCTTGGGAATCCTTGGAGCCCTCAGTTTATATCCCTGTGAGTGGGAGCTGCATCCATGGGCTGCTCCGGCCTTCCCCCTCTTCCCTCTGGCTCAGGGATTTCAGTGCTCCTGGAATCCCTGGGGCTTGTTCCCAGTTTTTCCCTCTGCATCCCAAAATGGTGTTTCTGTAACTTTCCAAAGCTGGAATGTCACTAGGATACTGGGATGCTGGAGAGGGATGTGGGAATGCTAGGCAGCATGGGGATCCTCAGGAATGTGGGGATGCTCAGGGATTTGGGAATGCTGGGGGCTGTGGGATCCTCAGGAGTGCAGGGGGATGTGGGAATGCTGAATTCTGGGATATTTGGGAACATGGGGATGCTCAGGAATGCTGGGGGATGCGGGAATGCTCAGGGATTTGGGAATGCTGGGGATGTGGCACCTCCCTGGCACTGGAGCCCCCATTTGTGGTGGGACCGGGGGAACTCTGGAATTCCCGCAGGAAGAGGAGGCAGCAGGATCCCTCCATCCATGGGGAAGATGGGCAGGAGGTTGGATCTGCTTCCACATCTCCCTGCTGGGTCTGGAGATCCACTCCTGGATCCACTCTGGGATCTGCTCCTGGATCCACACTGGGATCCGCTTCTGGATCCATTCCTTGTTCTCCACTCTTGGATCCACTCTGGGATCCCCATCTCGATCCACTCCTGGATCCATTCCTAGATCCACTCTGGGATCCCCTTCTGGATCCATTCCTTAATCTCCACTCTGGGATCCACTCTGGGATCTCCACTTGGATCCGCTCCTGGATCCATCCTAGGATCCACTTCTGGATCTCCCTGCTGGGTCCTGGCCGTGCTCAGGTGTCTGCGGGGAGCTCCCCATGTTATTCCCAGCAGGAATCCCGTGGGATGCCGTTCCCATGAGGCCCTTTCGAACCTCTCCTGACTCCTCCTGCTCCTCCATGACTCCAGAGAGCGCGTTCCCGGCCAAGCTCCGGGATGCTGGCGCGTTCCCAGCGGAGCAGCCTCAGCGCCGGGCGCGGCTCCGGGCGCTCCCGGCTGTCTGGGCCATCCCAGCTCCCGCTTCCCCCCGGGGTCATTCCTGTGGGACAGGGGGAGGGGCGGCTCCGAGGCCTGTTCGGACCTGCCGGGCTAAATTTGGGAGCAGGAGACGTGCGGGAGCCGGGATGGGCAGGTGGGAAGAGCCCCAGGTGTTCTCCCGGAGGCTCCTTCCGGCTTTTACTCGGGATTTGGGATTTCCATTGGTTTTCCCACCCCCATGTTCCAAGAGTGAGGTGTCTCTGTGCCTCTGGAAGCTGAGCCTGTGTCCCAGCCCTGTGTCATTCCAGGGATTTACACCTGAGCCACGGCCTTTTCCTAGCAGAACTTTGGCTCGGGGAAGGTTTATCCTGGGAATGACCCGAGGTGGGTGTGGAGCAGCTCCAGGGGCCGAGATCCAGCCGCTCAGGACATGGACACTTCACATTCCCTGCAGAGCCAGTGAAGCTCCCGGCGTTCCCGAACCAACCACGTGGAATTCCCACCCATTCCCGAGGTGTTTGTCTCGGTCCCTGGCTCTGCTCCGCAGGGAAAGGCCTCACCCGGCTGGTTCCTTATCAGCCTGGGAGTGGGATTGGGCTGGAATGGGCTCCGGGGCTGGGATGGGGTTGGGATGAGCTCCGGGGTTGGGATGGGGCCGGAATTGGCTCTGGGGTTGGGATGGGCTCCGTGGCTCCTGCCTGTTTTCCACAGGGCATTCCTGCACCTGGAGCCGGAGTGGGAACACGGAGAGGTAGGTGGATGGGATGGACCTGCTTGCACCTCCGTCCTCCTGGAAAACCTCGTGGTGGGGGATTTCCCGAATCCAGAGGCTTCCATGGGATTCATTCCGGCTCCCCTTCCTTGCCAAGTTGCATCTATGGGGTTTGAATCCTGAGGGATTGTGCCGCCGTTCTCTGGGATCTGGGGAACTCCTGCTCTTCAGGATCCTTCCAGGATCCTTCCTGACTTGTTTGGCATTGAGAGGTCCCAGGGAGGTTGAAGCTCCATGAGGAGATTTGAGCCCCATGAGGAAGTTGGAGCTCCATGGGGAGTTTGGTGCTCCCTGAGGAGATTTGAGCTCCATAAAGAGGTCAGAGTTCTGTGAGATTGGAGCTCCCTGAGGAGGTTGGAGCTCCTGAGGAGGTTGGAGCTCCGTGGGGTTGGAGCTCTGTGAGGAGGTTGGAGCTCTGTGAGGTTGGAGCTCCATGAGGAGATTGGAGCTCCGTGAGGAGGCCGGAGCTCTCCAAGGAAGTCAGAGCTCTCCAAGGCTGGAGTTGGGCTCAGAGTGAACCCTGGGGGGGTTCACTGGGATCCACCACATCCAGGACACTGCCGGTGTCCCTGTCCCTCCTCTTTCCCCCATCCCTGACCACGTCCCTGTCCCTCTCCTGTCCCTTTTCCCTGCCTGTGTCCCTGTCTTGGTCCCTGACGTGTCTTTGTCCCTGTCCCTGTCCCATTCCCTGTCCCTGCCCGTGTCCTTGTGCCATTCCCCATCCCACTCCGCTCCCGGCTGACGGTGCTGTGTCCATGTCCAGGATGGAGCGGATGACGGAGGACGCGCTGCGGCTGAACCTGCTCAAGCGGGGCCTGGAGACGGGGCCGGAGGAGCGCGAGGACGTCCTGGCCAAGCGGCTGAAGATGGAGGGCCACGAGGCCATGGAGCGGCTCAAGATGCTCGCCCTGCTCAAGAGGAAGGACCTGGCGGGGCTGGAGGTGCCCCACGAGCTCCCAGGAAAGCCCGACGGGATCAAGGGCTACGAGGAGAAGCTCAACGGGAGCCTGAGGCCCCACGGGGACGGGAGGGGCTCAACCCGGCCCGGCAAGGAGAACATCAACGACGAGCCCGTGGACATGAGCGCCAGGAGGAGGTGGGTGTGGGAATGCTGGGATGGGAGTGGGAATGCCGGGATGGGAGCAGCCAGGAGGAGGTCGGTGCGGGGATGCTGGGATGAGAGAGGTGAAAGAAACCTGGTCAGGGATTAAATGGGATTTGGGGGGTCTGGTAGATCCGATTCCAGTGGATAAAGGGGCTCCAAGAGCTGGAGAGGGACGTGGGAATGGTGGGATAAGAGGCAAATGGGTTCATGTGGACAGTTTGGTTAAGTGGGATGTCGGAAAGCAGTTGGGAATGTGGGAATTGGGAATTCTTTCTTGTGTAGGGGGTGGCACAGGTTATCCAGGGGATTTGTGGGTTCTTCATCCCTGGAAGTGTCCAAGGCCAGGTTGGACAGGACTTGGAGCAGCCCGGTCTATGGAAGGTGTCCCTGGTCCGAGTGCGGAGTCCATGGGCTGCGTCCCTGGAATTCCATGGATGTTGTGCGAGATGAAGGGAATCCAGTTGGGCACCAGCACCAGACACTTGGATCAGGGGTCAGCCCTGGAAGGAGGTGGGAATATCCCACTCTAAGTTCGGAAATCATTGTGAAGTTTCATGGGGGGTGTCTCATTTCCCTGGATTTTCCCTGGAAATGTGCTCCACATCTTCCCACCTCCCTCGCCGTAGCTCCTGTTCCAGTGGTTCCCTTGGAATTCTGCTCTTTCCTGGACAAAGGAAATCCGGTGATTCCTTGTGGATTTTCCTGTTGGATTTGGACTTTGGCTTTGTGTTACTCCCTCAATGGAATGTAAATAATCCAACCTGGATTTATCCGGATGCTCCTGCAAAATCATCCCTGCCAGCTGTGGGGAAAATCCTGGACCAGGATCCGCTGCTGGATCTCTCTTGTTTGAAACTCCTGGGATGCAGTTTGGATTGCTTGGATGGGCTCCTGCTGGATCCATCTCCATGGGATGCTCTGGACCTTCTCTGCTGGAGAAGGGGCAGCTCCAGTGCTTTGGAATATCCACAGAAACAGCTGGAATGTTTGGGTGACGAAGATATGGAATGTTTGGGCCCCCTCTGAGCATCTTCAGAGCAACTAAATCTGGGATCGGGCTCCATGTTTCCTCCTGGGTGTTTGGAGCTGAGAGTTTGGGATGTGGTATTCCATGATTTCCTCACTCCAAGGACCTTCCAGGGAGCTGGGGCACGACAATCCCGGCTGCTTCCATGGCTCCACACTGGATTATTCCACAGTTTTCCAAGGCTCTCCAGCATGAAGACATGAAATCTGCATCTCCTTCCCGGGGATAATCCCTGGATCCCAACATTGGCTTTTAGTTCAGTCTTTCTTTTCCCAGCTGCTCCTTTTGTTTTCTGATTCCCTCACAGATCCATTGGATATTTACTCGGATTTTCCTTTAGGGACTGTGCTTTTCCAATAGATTTGACCTGGGATAGGCTTGGAATGATGGCATTACCGGGAGGGCTTGTCCCCTTCTCCCTACACCGTGGTGAGGATGAGCCATTCCAGGCTGGAACATCCCAGAGTCTGGATTAGAATCTGCATTATTCCCAATTCCCAGGTGGGATTTGCCCACCTGGAGCTTCCCCCTCTCCCCTGCCAGGGTGGTTTGGAGGGATTGGACTCCCTGGGGGGGTGGGGCCATGTTCCAGCCGGGATCTGTGTGGATTGAGGGGTGGTCCCGGTGCAGGATTCCTGCTTTCCCGGCTCATCCCGGTGTGTTCCTGCAGTGACCCGGAGCGGGGCCGCCTGACGCCATCTCCAGACATCATCGTGCTGTCGGACAACGAGGCCTCCAGCCCCCGCTCCAGCTCCCGCATGGAGGAGCGGCTCAAGGCCGCCAACCTGGAGATGTTCAAGGTGAGGGAGCCCGGAATTCCGGTGGCTTTGGGCCCTCCCAGCAACTTCCCGGCACAACCACCCGCTTCCTGCTCCCAAATCCTCCCAAATGATCCAAATTCCCACTCGGGTTGAGCTTCCTTCTGGTCTTTCCCTCACATTTTCCCGGTGTTCCTGGTTTTTCCAGGGGAAGAGCCTGGAGGAGCGGCAGCAGCTGATCAAGCAGCTCCGGGATGAGCTGCGGCTGGAGGAGGCCCGACTGGTGCTCCTGAAGAAGCTGCGACAGAGCCAACTCCAGAAGGAGAATGTGGTCCAAAAGGTGAGGCTTGGGATGGGAGGGATAACGGGAAGGACCACGCGTGGCACATCCCGTGGGAAATCCCCCAAATCTGCGGCCCCGGCACAGCTGGGAACACAAACCTGTGGTGCTCAGCATCACAACTCGTGGAATTCCGTCTCTCCGGGGGCTGATCCCGGCTCTCCCCCCCATTCCCGATCCAGACCCCTGTTGTCCAGAACGCTGCCTCCATTGTGCAGCCATCGCCGGCCCACGTGGGGCAGCAGGGCCTGTCCAAGATCCCGGCCCGGCCCGGAGCCCAGGGTGTGGAGCCACAGAACTTAAGGACACTGCAGGTGAGCGTTCCCCCTTTTCCCTGGAAAACACCCACTCTGCTGGATGCACACCCAGCTGAGATCCCTTCTCCAGGAGGCAGAGGAGTTCTGGCATTTCCCAATGCCAGGAGTTGGGGTTTGGGGTTGTGCTGGGTGGGAATTAGACCCCACGATCCTTGTGGATCCAGCTTGATATTCCATGATTCCTTAAATATCCAGTGTCCCTATTGGAATGGGGTGAGGACATTGCCTCTGCCTATAGCCTTCCTGCTTTTCCCAAAGGATTCACATTCTAGCCTTATTTTTGTGTTATTTAGTTTGCTGTTTAGGGAGTCCAAGGAGCATTTGCACAACAGGATTGTTGGGATTGTCCTGTGTCCGTCTCTTCCCACTAAGCCACCTGGCTCTGGAAAGTGGTTTCTCCACATATTCCTGCCCCTTTCCTTGACTCCAGAGCAATTCCAGCCTCTCCATGGAAAATTGTTGGCTCGAGCCGTTCTCCCTCCAGAAGGGCCACAGTCATTTAAAATGAAGGCAAATTTGAGGGAAAAGTGAAGGATTTTAAGCATTAGGAGTTAACTGGGATTCTGGGTAAGCGGGAATTCCCTGGATCACAGAATTAAAGCTCCAGGTTTGCCTCAAATCCTTTATTTTTATCCTATTTTATTTATTTCACTGACTCCAAGGAGTGTTTACCCAACTGGATTGTTGGGGTTGTCCTGTGTCCACCTCCCTCCAAAATGGCCACAATTATTTAAAATCAAGGATAATTTTGGAAAAAGAGAAGGATTTTGAATCTTAGGAATTATGGATAAGCGGGAATCCCCTGGATGAGAGAATTAAAGCTCCAGGTTTGCCTCAAATCCCTTATTTTATTTATTTTACTGAGCCCAGTGGAATCGTTGGGTTGTCTCGTGTCAATCCAAGAGTTGGACCCACCATCCCTGTGGGTGTGTCCCATGATTCCCAGTGAATCCCAGTGATCCCCAGTGATTCCCAGTGATCCCCAGTGACCCGTGGCTCTCTCCCTGATCTCCCAGGGGCACTCGGTGATCCGCTCGGCCGCCAGCTCGGCGCTGCCCCACATGTTGATGTCCCAGCGCGTCATTGCCCCCAACCCGGCGCAGCTCCAGGGGCAGCGGCTGCCGCAGAAACCCGGCCTGGTGCGGAGCAACACCCCCAGCATGACCCCCACCATCAACTACCAGCCGGTGCGTGGGATGGGCACCAGCAGGAGCTGGGCTGGGATGAGTTGGTGTGGGTTGGGATGGTTTGGAGAAAGCTGGGATGGTTTGGAGAGGGTTGGATTGGGTTGGGATGGTTTGGGATGGCTTGAGATGGTTTGGAGTGGTTGGACTGCTGTCTCTGCAGCGGTCCAGCCCCGTTATTCCGCTGTTCTCCCCTCTGATCCCACTGTTCTCCCTGTCCCCGCAGCAGTCCGGCTCGTCGGTGCCGTGCCAGCGCTCCTCGTCCTCTGCCATCTACATGAACCTCGCATCCCACCTCCCATCGGGCTCCGTGGCCCGCGTGTCGTCGCCGCTGCCGAGCCCCAGCGCTCTGTCCGACGCCGCCAATTCCCAGGCGGCCGCCAAGCTCGCGCTCCGGAAGCAGCTGGAAAAGACACTCCTGGAGATCCCGCCACCCAAGCCGCCGGCGCCGCTGCTGCACTTCCTGCCCAGCGCCGCCAACTCCGAGTTCATCTACATGGTGGGGCTGGAGGAGGTGGTGCAGAGCGTCATCGACAGCCAGGGTGTGTGTTCCCGCCGGATTTTCCTAAAAAAAGTGGGAGTCTAGGGTGGTGCGGGGTGAAATCGGGGGTTTTTAGCCCGGATTTGGGGGTTTCCTGGGGGCTCTCCTGTTGCTCTGACTACTTTGCCCGGTGGGGCTGGAGGAGGTGGTAACAGCCAAGGTGGGTGTTCCCAGGGAATTCCTGGGAAAACAGGGAATTTGGGAAGGGAAGGGTCAGGGCAGAGTCTGGGGTTTCAGTGTGAAATTTCAGGATTCTGGGATTGATTTGGAGGATTTCAGGCAAAACTTGTGGGATTTCAGGCCAAATCGTGTATGATACCAGGCTCTGTGTAGAGCCGTTGGTGTGCAGGCAGGGGGTTATCCCGGTATCCCATGATCCCTGTGCCATTCCAGGGAAGAGCTGCCCGGTGTCCCTGCGTGTGGAGCCCTTCGTGTGCGGGCAGTGCCGCACGGATTTCACGCCACACTGGAAGCAGGAGAAGGGCGGGCGCATCCTGTGCGAGCAGTGCCAGACGTCCAACCAGAAGAAGGCCCTGAAGGCCGAGCACACGAACCGCCTCAAGAACGCCTTCGTCAAGGCCCTGCAGCAGGAGCAGGTCAGGCCCGGGATGCACCGGAGCTGGGGGAGAACAGGGATCTGCAGTGGGAGCGCTGACACACCCGGCCCAGCCCATTCCAAAGCGCCCATCCCATCCCAAACCACTTGCCCATCCCATCCCGCTCATCCCATCCCATCTTGCTAGCCCCATCCTATCCCTTTCCAGTTTTCCCTTGGGAAGCCTCTTACCCACTCGCTGGCTTGTTTTCGGATGGGGAATCTGCTGCATTAATAATAATCCATCTGGGATAAATGGGATAAAACTCAATCTGAGATGGAATCCAGGTGCTGGGTGCGGGAGGTGTCTTGGAAAGGGGCAGGGTCCCATTCCGGGTGGGAATGTGACGGGCTGGGCATTCCCTGGCACAGGAGATCGAGCAGCGGCTCCAGCAGCAGGCGGCCCTGTCCCCCACGGCTGCTCCTGCCGTTCCCAGCGTTGGGAAACAGGACGGGATCCTGCGGCACCACACGCTCCGGCAGGTGGGAACGGCATGGGAATGGGGGGTGGGATGAGCAAGAGGGGATGGGGAGAGGGGAGGGCATAGGATGGGGTGGGATGGGATGGCATGGCATGGCATCATTGGGAGTGGACAGACTGGGATGATGGGGGTGCCCCACTGTCCCACTCCCCCATTCCGGGTGGTCCGGGAGCCCCCCAGTGTATCCATGTCCGTGTCCTGTCCCCCCAGGCCCCGCAGCCCCAGAGCAGCCTCCAGCGCGGAATTCCCACCTCCGCCCGCTCCATGCTCTCCAACTTCGCCCAGGCCCCGCAGCTTTCCGTGGCCGGGGGACTCCTCGGGATGCCAGGTACGGACCCTCCCAGGGACAGGGGTGGGATGGAATGGGATGAGTGGGATGGGATGGGATGGGATGGCACGATGGAAGGGGATGAGCAGGATGGGCTGAGCAGGATGGGATGGGATGGGCTGAGCAGGATGGGATCAGACAGGCCCTGCTGTGCCCCTTGGATTGCCGAGCCAGCTTTGGAAATTCCCACCGTGCTCCTGCCCCCCCGATCCCAAGGAGAGGGGGTGGGTTTTGGCACGCTCCGGCTCCAGGGTGCCGAGGGTCCGTGTCCCGCAGGGGTGAACATCGCCTACCTGAACGCCGGGATCGGCGGCCACAAAGCGTCGAGCCTGGCGGACCGGCAGCGGGAATACCTGCTGGATATGATCCCGCCCCGCTCCATATCCCAGGCCATCAGCGGACAGAAATAGCGCCCGCTGCCCCCACCCGCCTGCAGTGCCTGCACTGGGCCAACTGGGCCGGACTGGGCCAGACCGGGCCGGACTGGGGCCTCCGCTCCGGGGAAACGCGACGAGAAACCGGAAAAAATCCCACCTGGGAAAACAGACAGACAGACAAACCGACCCCACCCCCACTTCAGACAGCGCCCGCTCCTTCTCCCAGCCCCAACTCCCTTGGTTTTCCAGCAGGGATCGCTCCCTGGGCGTGAGGCTGGGGCGGCTCCGGCCGCTCGCCGCTGGTTTTGTATTGCCGACGCTTTTTCCTTGTGTTGTGGATTGTTTTTTTGCCCTTTTTTCCTTATCCCCCCCCCATTTTCCTTCGCTCCCTGAATGGTTAAAGCTTTTTTACCCCTTTTCCAGAAGAGACTTTGGCAGGGCACCTTCCCAGAATTCCAGGCCCCATGGAGGGGAATTTAAGGGCAGCCTGTGCTGATTCCGGGGGGAGTTGGGGTCCCAAACCCCCTTTGGCTCCGATCCCAGGGGTCCCAAACCCCCTTTGGCTCCAATCCCGGGAGTCCCAAACCCCCTCAGCTCCAATCCCAGGGTGTCACAGCACCCCCAGCTCCGATTCCAGGGTGTCACATCCCCCTTGGCTCCAACCCTGGGAGCCATAAATTCCTTTGGCTCCCATCCCAAGGGTCCCAGACCCCCTCAGCTCCAACCCCAGGGTGTCCCAACCCCCAGGGCTCCGCAGAAGGATCCACAAGACGCCGATCCCGACCCCTTTGGATCCAATCCCAGGGTGTTACAACCCCCTTGGCTCTGCAGGATCCAGGAGACGCCAATCCTGACCCCTTGGATCCCATCCCAGGGATCACAAACCCCCTGGGCTCCGCAGAAGGATCCAGGAGACGCTGATCCCGACCCCTCAGATCCCATCCCAGGGCACCACAATGCTGTTGGCTCCGCAGAAGGATCCAGGAGATGCTGATCCCGACCCCTCGGCTCCGATCCCGGGGATCACAAACCCCCTCGGCTCCAATCCCGGTGTGTCCCAACCCCCTGGGCTCCAGAAGGATCCAGGAGACGCCGATCCCAACCCCATGGATCCCATCCCGACCCTGGGGCTCCCTCATCCGGAGCCTGCTGGGTGTCCCTGGACGTCCCTGGGGCCGACGGACGGAGCTGGACCCGCCCCCGAGGTTCCCTCCCTGTGACACAAAGGGACCTCTTGAGGTGCCACCCCGTGGTGTCCCTGTCTCTGTCACCCTCTGGGGCAGGTGGTAAAGCCAAGCTGGGTGGCCTCAGGCCTGGTGAGTCCCTCTGTCCCCAATCCCATCTCCAGTCCCGTCCCAATCCCTGCATGTCCTGGAGCCACTTGCCCATGTCACCTGTGTCCCCTGGGAATGGTGGCAGGTGACACCAGCATCCCCTGTGTCACCTGGGGGGGTCCCTGAATGGCACCAGGGTCTCTGGGGTCCCCTGTGTCACTGGTGTCCCCTGGGGGTGGCACTGGGGCGTCTCTGGTGTCCCCAGGAGGTGTCAGGGACACCCCAAACCAAGGAATGAGCCGTGAGAAAACGCTCGATTTGCACTTAAACCTTCACGGGCCCTCCCCCTCACCTTCATCCTCCTCCTCACCTTCACCCTCCCCTTCACCTTCCTCCTCTTCTTCCTCCTCTTCCTTTTCCTCCTCCTCCTCCTCTTCCTCCTCCCCCTCCCCCCCCCATTCCCGACACTTTTCTTCCCAGCTTTTAGGTTCAATGAGATTTTTAAGGAATTCCCGTTTTTTCCCTGAATTTTTGACCCTTTCCTCAACATTCCCGACTCTCTCGTGCAATTCCCAAACTCTGCCCCCCTGAACTGGGGGCGGGGGGAGAGACCCCCAACCACCCCCTAAAGCAATTGGGGGGATCCCCAAGCAACCCCTGAGTTGGGGGAGGGGAGATCCCACCCCTAATTTAGAGAGAGGGGACCCCCCCACCCACTCCCTAAACGTGGGGGGACCCCACCCCACCCCTGCACTGGGGGTGACCCCTCTCTACCCCCCCTAAAATTCAAAGAGCACTTACTGCAGGGGGGGGGGGTCAGACCCCCCCCAAAAGAGGCAAAAGAACAGTGGGGGTTTTACAATTTTAATTATTTTTTTTTAATTTAGCGGGTTTTTATGTCAAATTTATAATTTTGGGGGTGCTTTCGTTGGTTCGACCTTTTTCAGCTGCCTCCACCCCCTTTCCACTCCCAAAACCC
>NW_016690529.1:230324-259534 GCF_001604755.1 Lepidothrix coronata | reverse complement strand
GGGGGGGGCCCGGGGGGGCCCGGGGGAGTTTGAGGTGCCGAATTCATGGTGCTATAAAGTGAAATTTGGGGGGGGGACACCCCTGTCACCCCTCCCTGGGGGGTCTCAGCCCCGGGGGCTGCAGGCAGTTCCCCCCCCCAAAAATGATCCTTTCCCCCCTCCCCCCAAATGATCCTCCCCCCCGAAATGATCCTCTCACACCCCAAAACTGACCCAAACCCCTTCCTGGGGGGGTGATGACAATGCCCCACCTTCCTTCCCCAAATTGACCCCACCCCAATCACAAACTGACCCCCCCCCTTCCTGGGATCCCAGGCAATTTCCTCTCCGCCAAAAGTGACCCCAGGCCACACACCCCTCCCCCCAAAATTCCCCCCAACCCCATTCCCAAAATCCCAAGGGGGGGTTGGATCCATCCCTTCCCCCCCCCCATTTCCCAGCACAGGTTCCTCTCTATTTTTATTATTATTATTATTATTCTAATTATTATTATTTTTGGCTTGCCCCACCCCGCCCCCAGGGCTGTGATATCCCAGAGAATTCCCATTTTTTATTCCCCCCCCCCGGCTCCGAATTGAGGATTTTTCCCGCTTTTTTTCCAGCTTTAGGGGTAGATTTTTCCGCTTGTGAAAACGCTTCTTTTTGGTTTTTTTTGGTTTCGTTTTTTTGGGGGGGAGGGAGGGGGTTGTTTTTTTTTAATTTTGTTTCCTCCAAAGGCAAATCCTGTCCTGGATTCCTTCGGAATTCCCAAATTCCTGCCCACCCCCCCAATCCCGTTTGCTTCCGCTCTCGCTGCCGATATAACCAGGACTCGTCCGTGTATATATAAAAAAAAAAAAGAATGAGCTGTTTCCTGTTCAAAAGGCAAAAAAAAAAAAAGACAAAAAAAGGCAAAAAAAAGACAAAAAAAGAAGAAAAAATAACAATAATAAAAATCAAACCTTGTACATTGTGTAGAAAAAAAAGAAAAAAACAGATGAGAAAAAAAACCGGGGAAAACAAAAACTATGGAAAAAAAACCACAAAACAAAACAAAACAAAAAAAAAAAAAGAAAAACCACAAAAACCCCCGAAATTCCCGGGGGAATCTCCCGGGATCATTGTGGAAGTGTCACGTCCTTGTTGTGTGACCTCGTTGTGTGTGACATGAACCGTGCAAAGGGGGGGCCCGGGGGGGGCCCGGGGGGTCCCCGGGGGTCTTTGGGGGGGGAGGGAGGGGGGGATGGTGCTGGGGGGGGTCTCCGGGATTTCGGGGCCCCCCCCGGGGCTGCACTTCCCGAAAATTGTGCCTTTCACAGCCGGGGCGGCAGCGGGACCCCCCGGGGGGGCGTCAGGGGGGCGGGAGGTGGATTTTGGGGGGCCGGGGGGTCCCTGTTCCTGTATTTGCACTGTTTTTATTCTGGATTGGCATCGAGACAATACACGGCTCCAACTACCCCGGCTGAGCCTCTTCCTGCGCCCGCATTCCCGGGACAAGGCCCCGCAGCGCCGGGATCGGGAGGAGGGAGTGGGACTGGGGGGGGTTGGGGGCAATTTGGGGGAGTTTGGGACAAATCTGGGGGACCTTGGCCTCGTTTGGGGGATTTTGAATTTTGGCCTGAATTTTGGGGGTTTCAGCCCGGGTTTCATCCTGGATTTTGGGGTTTCTGGCAAAATCTTGGGGATTTCTGTAACATCTGTGGGATTTCAGCCCCAGTTTTGGGGGTTTTACACCTGATTTTTGGATTTCAGCCCTGATTTGCAGCCATTTGGATCCAGTTTCTATTATTTCAGACTGAAATCCAAGGATTTCAGGCTGCGTTTGGGGGATTTTTGCCCTGAATTCCCAAGGTTCTGGCCCCGTTGAAGGATTTCAGACCCCATTTCCAGGATTTCAGGCCCAGGTTTCTGAGTAATATGGATTTTTGGTACCAAAAAAGCAACATTTCAGCCCAATTTGTTGGGTTTCAGCCCCAGTTTTCAGGACTTTGGTCTCAGTTTTTGGTTTTCCAGCCAAATTTGGGGATTTTGGTGAAATTTTCATGATCCCAGCTCTGATTTTCAGGATTTTAGACCCAATTTCTAGATTTCAGGGTAAAGTTGGGGGGGTTTGGCCCAAATTTGAAGTATTTCAGGCCAATTTGTAGGATTTCAGCCCAGATTTGCAGGATTTTGGCCCAGTTTGGGGGAGGCGGAGGGGCAAGGGGTCCCTGTTCCAATGTTTGCACTGATTTTTGTCTTGAATGGGTCTCTTCCTGTGGCCACATTCCCCAAAAGAAACTACCCTGGGAATGCTGGGCTAAGGGGAGGGGTGGGGTGGGGGGGATGTGCTCGGTTTGGGGAAAATTTGGGGGAGTTCCACCTCAGTTTGGGGGATTTGGGCCCAAATTTTCAGGATTTCAGACCAAAATTTCAGAGCTTCAGCCCCTATTTTCAGGATTTCAGCCCAAATTTGGAGATTTTGGTCCCACTTTCCATTTTTTTTCAGCCCAAATTCCCAGGATTTTAGACCAAATTTTTAGATTTCAGGCTGAAATTGTGGATTTTTGGCCTGAATTTGCACTTTTCTGCTTCATTTACCGGATTTTATCCCAAATTTCTGGACTCAGGCCAAAATTTGGGGATTTCGGGCCCCAGTTTGTGGGATTTGGTCCCAGTTTGGAGGATTTTGGCCCCAGTTTGCAGGATTTTAGACCCAATTTCTGGCCGGGATGGGGTTTTTTTGGAGGGGGATGGAAGTGGGGCTTTTTGCACATATTTAAGGGGTTTCCCCCCCTTCTTTTCCCTCTTTTCCATTGGATTTGAGTTCGGGGCCAACAGCAAAGTCAGGGGGGGACACCTTGAGAGGGTTGAAGACCTCCCCAGTTTTTGGAGAAAGATTTAAAGTGAAATAAACTGGATTAAAATTAAACCCTTTGTAATATTTATTTAATAAAGAGACGAATAATTTCCACTTGGGGGGGGAAGAAATTGGGAGGGCGGGGGGAAACACCCCCAAATCCATGTGGGAACCCCCAAATCTGGGTGGGACACCTGTCCCCCATTTTCCTCTCCCAAATCCTTCTCCCCCCCCACCCCCAGGACATGGAGCTGGGTCTTTGTGTCCCCCTCCCCAGTTTGGGGGTGACCCTCCCCCCACCCAGGGATGACACACCCTCCCCCCCCCCAAAATCCGGGGGTGCCAACAACCAGATTTTGCTACAAAAGAGTTTTATTTGCCAAAAAAAAAGACCCCCAAAATGAGGATTTTTGTGTATAAAGAGCCCCCAGGTGGGGGGGAGGCACTGGGGGGGAACAGGGACCCCCCCGGGTTGGGAACAGGGGGGACATGGAGACCAGGAGGCACTTGGGAATGGGGGGGGGACGTGGGGACCCCCGGGATGAACACAGGGACCCCCAAGACACACGTGGGGACTCCCCCCCAGGACAGATTTGAGGATCCACAGGACGGACATGGGAGACCCCAAGACAGATGTGGAGACCCCTGGGATGGGTGTGGGGATCACAGGGGTGGCAGGATGGACTTGGGGACCCCCAGGTTGGATGTGGGGACCCCCGGCACGAACATGGGGATCCCCTAGGACAGATGAGGGGACCCCCCCAGGATGGGTGTGGGGTTCGAGGTGGTGGCAGGACAGATTTGGGGACCCCCAGGACAGACACGGAGCCCCTGCAGCCCCCGGGACAGCCCCGGGTCCAGCTCTGGGGCACTCCAGGAGCTTTGGGGTCTCCCGTGGGGGGTTAAATGCGGAGGTGCCCAGCCCGGAGCCGCTCCCAGAGCTTGGGATCCAGCGGGATGTAGGACTGGGATGCCTCGTCCAGCAGGAAGAGCGGGTCGGGAACAATCCCAGGATCGGCTCCTTCCTGAGCCAGACGGACCTTCTGCTGCTTGAACGTCTCCGTCATCTCCAGCCGCTCCTGGGGGGCACCGGCAGTGTCGGGGACCCCCTGGGACCCTCAGGACACGCGTGGGGACTCCCATGATGGACACAGGAACCCCCAGGAAGGACCTGACCCCCCCAAACCCCGTACCCCAGACATCAAATCCCAGGATCCCAAATCCCAAACCCTGGATCGCCATTACCTGCAGCTGGAGGAATCAGGACCCCAAACCTCTAACCCCAAACCCCGGACCCCAGACCCCAATACCTGCACCCTGAGGAAGCGGGGCCGTGCGTAGGGCGGGAGCAGCTGCTCCAGATGCCGGAACAGCCCTGGCCCATCCATGGAATGTCCCGGCTGCAGCACCAGCGCTGCCATCCCGGCACGGCCCTCGTGCCCTGGGGACAAAGAGGCACCATGGGGGGCTCCGAGGGCCTGTGGCGGGGGGGCAAGGGGCCCGTGTGGGGTCGGGGGCTGTGGTACCTGGGACGGTGACCCCATAAACGGTGGCTTCCTGCAGGGACTCGTGGGCCAGCAGGGCCTCGGCCACCTCTGTGGTGGCCACGTTCTCCCCCTTCCACCTGGGAACGACGGGATGGGGGGGATGAGACCCCCCCGAAACCTTTAATGGGGCTGAGACCCTCCCAAAATGTGGGGCTGAGACCCTCCCAAAATGTGGGGCCAAGACCCTCCCCCGAAAGGTTTAATGGGGTTGGGATCCCCCAAAATGTGGGGCTGAGCTCCCCTGTAATTTTTAATGGGGTTGAACCCCTCCATAATATTTAATGGGGTTGAGACCCCCCCTCAAAATGTGGGGCTGTGACCCCCCAAAATGTGGGGCTGAGCCCCCCCATAAAGTTTAATAGGGATGAGACACCCCCCCAACATTTAATTGGGCTGAGCATGCCCAGAATTTGGGGCTGAGCCCCCCCCCAGCATTTAATGGCACTGATCCCCCCATCACATCTAATGGGGCTGAGCCCCCCATCACATTTAACAGGGCCGAGCCCCCCTGCCCACACACAGCTGTGGGTCTGGGGGTCCTGCACTGTCCCCCTGGGGTGGGGGGTGCCGGGGGGTGCCAGGGGGTGTCCCCCCTCCCTGGGGGGGCGGTGGCACCTGAAGGTGTCTCCGATGCGGTCTCGGAACCGCACGAACTGGTCCCGGTCCTGCTCCACCAGGTCCCCCGTGTTGAAAAACGCATCGCCCTCGGCGAAGACCCCCCGGAGCAGCTTCTGCTCTGACAGCTCGGGGGGGCCCGCATAGCCCAGGAACGGAGTCCGGGGGGTCACCGGCGCGATCAGCAGCCCCGTCTCGCCTGCGGGGAGGGGGGGGGGTGATCGGAGGGACCCTCAGGACTCCTCCCAGCCCCCCCGGCCCCTCCTCTCACCCGGCCCTGCGCGGATGCAGCGCCCGGCCCGGTCCCGCTCCGGGGCTCCCGCGGCCACGTCGAACCGAACGATCTCAAAGGGCGAGAAAAGCTGGGGAGAGGGGCGGGGGCGGGGCGTCAGACCCCCGGGGAGGGGTTTGGGGGGGTGTAGGGGGCATGGACACAGGAAGGGTGGGATGGCAGGATGGACGTGGGGTCCCCCGGGATTGACCTGAAGCCCCCCACCCCCAGGACAGATGTGGAGACCCCCCCAGGACAGATATGGGGTACTCAGGGACAGCAGGACACACATGGGACCCCCCCAGGACACATGTGGGGAACACCCAGGGACACACACATAGGGCCCTCCAGGATGGACATGGGGATGCCCCAGGATGAACACGGGGATCCCCAGGATGGACCCAGGGCCCCCCAGGATGGACGTGAGACCCCCAGGGATGGACATAGAGACCCCCCAGGATGGACATGAGACCCCCAGAGATGGACACAGGGACCCCCAGGCCGGACATGGGACCCCCAGGATGGACATGGTGACTCCCTGCCAGCCCAACCCACCCCCCTCACCTTGTAGATGAAACTGCCCCTGCCCACGGCCCCGGGGGTCCCGGTGTAGTTAAAGAGGGTGACGTTTCCCTCGCTCATCCCGTAGGTCTCCACGATCCGGATGGGCCCAAAGCGTTGCTGGAAACTCCTCCACACGTCGGGTCTGAGCCCAGAGCCCACGGCCAACCGGAGCCCGTGCTGCCGCTCACCGGGGCGCTGTGGGACCACCGGCATCTCTGGGGGACACCCCGGCTCTGGGGGGACCCCCTGGCTCCGGGGGAGCCCTCCCAGCACCCCCCTTTATCCCAGATCCCCCTCGGACCTGGGGCTGGTTGACGAGGTACCGGCACAGCTCCCCGATGTACTGGAACACGGTGACGCCCTCGGCACGACAGTCATCCCAAAACTGGCTGGCTGAGAACTTCTCCCTCAGCACACACGTGGCTCCTGAGGAAACCCGGGAGGAGGGATCAGAGGGATCAGCCTGATGCTTTCAAATCTGGGTTACAGAGATTTTAGTAGAACTCTTTTAGCACTATCAGTGGCACTTTAGCCAAGTGCTTTGGTGTTGGATTCCTGAACTGTTTAATGTTTCTTGTCCAGAATTCCAAGGGCCAAAGATTGTGGCAAGGCAAAGACACAACACTCTTAAAGTAAGACACAGTAGGTACACCCCCCTCAAACACCCCCCAGAACCCCCCCGGGGTCCCGGCCCCACTCACCGATGCCGAGGCAGCCGACGACGCCCAGGAGGGCCCCGGCCATGTGGTAGAGGGGCAGTGCCAGGTACACAACGTCCCCGCTGGAGGCTCCCACCAGCTCGTAGAAGCCCAGGCACATGATGGACTTGAGGTGGGACACGCGGGCGGCTTTGGGGAGCCCTGGGATGGGGACAGAACGTTGAGGACCCCCCCCCTCATTCCCCCAGCCTCCCCCCCGTTCCCCCCAGCCCGGCCCTACCGGTGGTACCCGAGGTGAAGATGTACAGGCAGGTCTCGTTCATGTCCCGGGGCTCCCAAACGTCCTCGGGTTCCAGCTGGTCCGAGGCCGTGTCAAGCAGCTCCTGCAGGGCCACGACCCCCGGCGGGTACGGCCCACGGCCCAGCACCCACACGGCCACCCCGTCCTCGCGCAGGGTGGGCAGGAGCGGCTCCACCGACCCGAACAGCTCTGGGGGGCGGGACGGGGCCGTATGGGGACCACCTTGCTGCCCCCCCGGACTGATCGGCCCACCCTGGTCCCGATCGATGATCCCACCCCCGGTGCCTCAGTTCCATCCCAATAACCCCCATCCCCGGTCCCCACAAGCTTCCTGGTCTCCCTGTCCCCCCGGTCCCTTTTCTCCCGCAAGCCCCACTCCCCTCCCGTATCCCCCGGTGTCATCCCCGGTATCACCCCCCGGTATCCCCATCCTCGCTCTCCTCCCGTATCCCCGGTGTCCCCTCCCCAATATCCACTCCCGGTGTCCCCCTGGTCCCCCCAGCCCCTTTTCTCCCTGCATTCCCCGCTCCCCTCCCGTCCCCCCCGGGTATCCCGCCGGGTATCCCCCTGGGTATTCCCCCCCGTGCTCCCGCTCTCACCGTCGCTCACAAGCACCGCTCTGGCCCCGCAGCCCCTCAGGCAGTGCCGGAGCCCGGCGGGTCTCAGCGCCGTCCCCAGGAAGGCCGGGCGGGCCCCGAGCGCCGCGAGCCCGAACCAGCCCCACACGAAGCGGGGCTCGTTGCCCACCAGCAGCCCCACCGTGTCCCCGGGGCCCGGCGGGGCCCGCAGCGCCCGCAGCGCGTTCGCCACCCGCGCTACGGCGCGGGCCGCCCCCCCGAGCGGCTGCGAGCCCCCACGGCCCCGCAGGAACGGCCGCGCCGGGGCCGCCCGGGCCAAGCGCAGGAACCGTGCGGCCACCGAGCCCCCCGGGCCGCCCCCCGGGCCGCCCCCCGCCCGCCGCCGGCACCGCGCCGCCCGCACCGCGAACGCCAGGTCGGCCCAGAGGTGCGGCCGCAGCCGCCGCTGCAGCGCCAGCGCCGCCCCCAGTGCCCCCAGTGCCCCCAGTGCCACCAGCGCCCCCCGGCCCAGCCCCCCCAGCAGCCCCCCCAGCGCCCCCAGTGCTCCCAGTGCCGCCGCCATCGCCCCCCGCCCGCCTGGACGGGGCGGGGCGGACACGCCCACTTTGGCCGTGCCCACTTTGGTCACGCCCTCCTCTATTACGCCCACCGTGGTCACGCGCCCCCGGGACAACCCCCCCGACATCCCCCAAATCCCCTCTGCCCATCCCCGGTGCCTCCTCGGGTGTTTCGCGCACCTCGTTGTGTCCCCACGGCCCCCCCTGTCCCTTCCATGCCTCCCCCCCAGCCTGTCCCCACTTTTCCCCCCTCCACGGGCTCTCCATGGCCAACTCCAGCTCTGTCCCCCCCGGGACCCCTCCCCAGCCCTATTTTCCCCCCCGTGTCCCCTCCCCGTGTTCCCCCTCCGCGGCCTCCCCTTGTGCTCCCTCCCTGTCCCAGATTCCCGGCCCGGGGGGGTTTGGCAGCTCCGCGTTCCCGGGGGATCCACGTGCCCCGGCCGGGACACGGCCCCGGACCCCGCCCCGAACCCCCCCCCCCCGGCGCCGCGGCACAAAGTAGGGCCGTTTGGTACAAAAACATGGCAGGTTTTTATTGCTGTTTTTTTTAAAAAACACTTAAAAGCGCTGATGGAGCCCCGGGGGGGGCCGGGGGTGTCGCCCCCTCCTCATTCGGTGTGGGCAGGACCCCCCCAACCTAACCCCCCTTCCAAGGGGGTCCCCCCTTGTCTCCCCCCCCAGCAGGTCCCCGGGGGGATGGGCAGGGGGCTGGGGGGGGGTCGGGGGGCGTCGATGTCCCCCCTCCCCACGGGCAGGACCCTCGTCCCCCTCCCCAAATCATCCTGGAGCAGCGACTCAGTTCCGCCCTTTATTTACATTTCTATACGAAAACTTGGGGGGCTGTGTCCCCCTCCCTTTCTCGTGTCCCCTCGGGGAGGGATCCCCGTCCACGCTGGGGGAGGGACACACACTGAGACCCCTCCCCACGTTGTGAAGAGGGAGGGTGGGGGGAGCCAGGGGGGCCCTGGCCCTGTTCCCATGGGATGTGCTGGCACCGGTTTGGAGGTCCCATCGAGGGGGGGTCCCTGCCCTCACCGGGGGGTGGGGGGTCCCACCGAGGTGGGGGCGGTTCCAGCCCTCACCAGGGGGTCCCAGCCCTCAGTCACTGTCGGAGCCCACGGCGGACGAGCCTTTCCTTTTCCTCTTGGCAGGTTTGGGTTTGGTGTCCTCTTCCTCCTGCATGGGGGGGTTGGGGGTCATTTGGGGGCCCCAAATCCTGCCCTGGGGGGCTGGGGGGGGGATCTCACCGAGGCGCTGCTGGAGCCCGACTCCTCCTCGTTGTTGGGGGGCTGCGCCGCGTTCTTGCGGCTGCGGGGACTCGCCAGCGCCGTGGCTTTGCGGCGGCTCTTGGGGGGCTTGCTGGAGGAATCCTCGTATTCCTCGGCCAGGGAAAACAGGTCGGAGAACCTGGAGCAGGGAAAAAGGGGTGTCAGGGGGGCTTTGGGGAGGCAGGCAGGGAGGCAGGCAGGGAGGGGAGGGGAGGACTCACTTCATCTTGTGGGCCTCGTCACAGCTGGCCTGGACGTGCTGCAGCGCCTGCAGGATCGGGGTCTGACTGAAAACTGGGGGAGCACCGGGAATGGGGGTCAGGGAGCGCCGGGACACGGGAATCCCACCCAGGCAGGGCTCTGGATACAGGGCAGGGACTCCCCGTGTCCCATGGGGTGACTGGGATGGTCCCTGCAGGCAGAGGATCCCCCCCTGCCTCCCAGAGTCCAGATATTCCCAGTATCCCAGTGTCCCTGGGGGCACCCACAGTTGTGTTTGGTGTTGGTGAGGTTGAGCCGAAGGTTATCCAGGTGCTCCAGGATCTGCTCCAGGGTCAGCTGGGCCAGTTTGCTGCTGGAGCTGCGCAGGCTGGGGGGACACAGGAACACAGGAATTTGGGATGGGGCCCCTCAAATCCAGGGTGAGACTCCCCAAAACAGGGCAGGATCCCCCAAAACCAGGGATGGGAATTGGGAATTCTGTGGGAAGGGAGCACAGCCTGGGAAGGGGAGGAAATCCAACCCCATTCCTTAGGGGGGAATTCTGTGGGAAGGGGGCACAGCCACCTTCTGGGGCAGGTGGGAACCATCCCCCCACACATTCCCAAGTTTGGGAATCCCCTGGGAATGGCTCTCCCCATCCAACCTCTGCCTCTTCCTGGGCAGGCTGTTGTTCTTGATGAGCAGGGCCTTGATGTGCTCGCCCAGCAGGTCGTCGTGGCGCAGCCCCCAGTGCCGCAGGATGCTGGTGGTGAACTGGTCGTCGGGGTGGCATGGCCGGCTCAGCACCATCTTCACCATCTCCTCGCTGGGCCTGGGAAAACCGGGAATGGGGAGGAGGGGTGATGCCCCCAGACCCACCTTGGAGACCCCCAGCACCCAGCTTGGTGCTTCCCCCCCAGGATTCCAGGGGCTCCCAGTGAAACCCACTCCCGTGGGGCAATGAGGACAGTCCTGGTGGTCCCTGGACCCCCTCAGTGCCTCCCCAGACCCCCCCCTTGGTGCCCCCACAAAACCCCCTCAGTGGCCCCCCCATCCAGGACTCCAGGCAGAGCCAGGGGCTCCCAGTATCCCAGTGAATCCCAGCTTCCGTGGAGCAATGGGGACAGTCCTGGTGGTTCCCCCAGAGACCCCTCAGTGACCCCAGAGCCCCCTCAGTGTCTCCCAGGACCCACTCTGGATCCGCCCCAGAGCCCCCTTGGTGTCCCCTCCATCCAGAATTCCAGGTACTGCCAGGGGCTCTCGTTATCCCAGTGCATCCCAGCTCCCATGGGGACACAGTCCCAGTGGTCCCTGGGCCCCCTTGGTGCCCCCCAGGCCCCCCAGCACTCACTTCTCCCTGCGGAGCTGCAGCAGGAGGCAGGACAAGGCCTCGGGATGCTCTGGGAAGGAGGAGGGTCCGGCTCAGCCCGGGGGTCCCACCTGGCGTGGTCCCCCTGGGCTGGGGACACTCACCCTTGTACTTGAGGTGCTGCAGGATTGGGATGATGGTCTCCAGCGGGATGTTGTGGGCCAGGAACAGCTGCCACGTGCAGTACTGCTCGAAGGTCTCCCAGTCTAAGCTCTGGACTGGGGTGGGGAGGGGGACAAAAGGGACAACGGGGACAAGAGGGACAATGGGGAGAATGGAGATAACAAGGACAAGAGGGACAATGGGTGGGACAATGGGACAAGAGGGATAACGGGCAGTAGGGACAACAGGGACAACAGGGATAACAGGGATAACAAGGACAATGGGGACAACATGGACAAGGAGGACAAGAGGAATAATGGGGTCAATGGGGACAACAGGGATAATGGGGACAACAGTGGAGAAAACAGGGAGAATGGGGATAACGGGGACAACAAGGACAACAGGGACGAGAGATAACAGGACAAGAGGGACAAGGGGGATAACAAGGATAAGGGGAATAACAGGGATAACAAGGACAATAAAGACAATGGGGACAACAGGCACAAGGGGGACAAGGGGGACAAGAAGGACCTGTCACAGCCCCTTTCCGAGCTCTGGAGACCTCCAAACCTGCCCAGGGTCCTCCCCAACCTCCTCTAGAGCACTGGGAATGGGGCCAGAGCCCTGTCCTGGGAAGAGGCTCTGGGATTAACAAGGCTCATTAATTAAGGGGCTTATCCCACTGCTTCCGGCTTTGTGACCCCAAAGCTGGATCAGGAACAGTGGGATTCGTTCTGCGAACATGGAGCTCTGGGAACACAGAGCTCCGGGAATACCGAGCTCCCCGTCCCGGCTCTGTGAGGACCCCGTGGAACTGGGGCAGATTCTGAGATTTTCCTCTTCCTTGGCTTATTTTTCAGTTCCCAGGAGCCTGGGATCACCCTGCCTGGCACCATGGAATGCTGCAGCTCCTGGGAATATCACCCAGTAAAACCATTATGGGCTTGGATCACAGGGATAAATCCCACAATCCGTTTTGGGGCCATGATCCTTCAATCCCTGGAGCAAATCCAGCCCTCGGGATACCCCGGGCAGCCCAAGGAGCCTCTTGGAGCAGCCCCACAGGGATCTCCCTGTGGGAAAGGCCCTCTCTGGAAAGGGCAACACCGTGGCTAAGGCTGGAGCCTTCTCCCTTCCCAAGGATTTGGGGGGGTCTCCACAAACTGGGGGCTTCCTGGGCATTGCTCTGCTCTCATTCCCAGCCCGGGAATGCCACTCACTGAGGATGTTGAGCACGGAATCCTTGCGGAACATGACGAGGTTCCCCATCATCACGTGGCACACGAGCTCCTGCAGCTGCAAGGGGGCACAAGAGGGGGGTCAGGGGGTACCTGGGATCTGCGGAGCGTTCCCAGGTGGGATCCAGCAGGAAAGCCCAGAGATCCTGGTGGGAAAGGGGCCAATGGCTCCCGAGAGCATCCCTAGGATCTCCGGGAGAGGTGGGTGGGGGCTGTTCCCTGCACACAGAGCCCACTTCGGCTCCATTTTGGGGTCAAATCTCCTGGGAATAGGGCAGAGAGGTTGGGAAGGAGCTCCCAAGTTGGGAATGAGCTGCCATGTAGGGAAGGAGCTGCTTCTCATCCTCTGGATCCCTGCTCCTCATGCATCTTCCTCCCTGCTCCTCATCCTCATCCTCTGGATTTCTGCTCCTCATTCCCTGGATCTCTGCTCTTTATCCTCTGGATCTCTGCTCCTCATCCACCTTCCTCCCTGCCCCTCTGGACCCCAGAGGACCCTCTGAATCTCCCTCTCTGGATCCAGCCCCCTGGATCCCCCAGACAGGCTGACTCCACCCTGGCAGACCCTGGAAACCGGGAAACACCTGGAGAATACCAGGAAGAACCGAAGGAAGGAATGGGAGCAGGGAGGGGAGAGGAAACGCTCCAGGAACAACCAAACCTTTGGATTTGGGGGCTGAGCCGGTGGGGAAGGTCAGAACATCCCGGCTCAAACTTTTCCTGCCCCGGCTCCCATCCCCTGGAAAACTTGCTGGCACAGCATTCCAGCTGGGAAAGGCAGGAGTGGCCGGGAACGGGGTATAAATAGGGCGGGGTGAGGGGTTATCGGCAGATCCCGCTCCAGACGGAGCTCGGCATTCCAGAAGTGCCCCCGGCATTCCAGAGGCGCCCCCCGGTGCCCCCAGGGATATTTTTGGGTTCTCATGGCAACTCGGGGCAGGGAAAATTCCTGCCAGGAGCTTCTGCAGCTGCCTCCCAGCGGGAGCAGGATGGGAAGAGCCAGCGGGATGTGCTGTTGGAATAGCTCTCCCGCGGTGGCTCTGCAGTGTCCCGTCCGTGTAGTCCCGTTCCCACCCCCACCCCCTTCCGCCAAGGGGTTAATTAGGGATAATTAGCACTGATTGTCCAGGAAATCACTCTCCAGGAGATCCCTTGTAAGCAGAGGTTTGGATTCAGCCTTTGGACACCACAAGGAACACCTGGAGCTCCGTGATGGGGAGCGGAGCACTAAGGAAGAGGAGCTCGCATATGGAATGTTTTGGGGTTTAATCTCCCGGGAATGGGGCAGAGGGATGGGGAAGGAGTTGGGAATGAGCTGCCATGTCGGGAAGGAGCTGCTTCCCACCTGGAAGGAGTCGATGACGGCCACGATCATGTTGAGCAGCTCCCCGCTCCGGAGGGTCTCGTCCGGGAACTGGGAAAGCACAAAATCCAGGCAGGTTCAGGGAAAGGCACCAGGGAAAAGCCTCCCAGAAGCTCCAATCTCAATGGAAAAACTCCGGAGGGCCCAGCCTGCGCCGGGAGTGTGAAGTGTCCAAGGGGTGGCAGCCGTCAGCCATCCCAGAGCTCCTGGAATTCCCTGTTTTTCCCTCTCCCTGTTCCGGGGCCTCGTGGTGACACAGACGGAAACAGCCCATCCATCACCCTGGGAGCCAAAGGCCGGGAATTCTGGCGGCTCCACATGGATCGGGATGTGCAGACTGGCTGGTCCCGGCACTCGGGGTCACTGTGTCCGTGGGGAAGGACCAGTCTGACCCCACTGGGAGGAATCCCAAGGACTGGGGAGGGATCTGGCTGCTGCTCCTGCACCACAGACACAGGTTTTCCTCCCCTCTCCAGGCTGTGCCTGTGCCCCTTCCCACAGAATTCCCACCCTAAGGAATGGGAATGAGCTCAGGGCACACCTGCAACAGGTGAGGGGTTCCTGGTGCCCCTGGAATGCGCTCTCAGGTGAGGGGTCCCAGGTGGGGGTCACACCTTGGTGTAGATGGAGGGGTTCAGTGAGGGGTCTCAGGTGGGGTCTCACCTCGGTGTAGATGGAGGGGGTGAGGAAGCAGAGCAGCCTCACGTCGTCCTCCTGACAGGCCTTCATGTCCATCATGAGGCAGGTGTGGAGCTCCCCGAGCTGCGTGGCCTGAGCAAAGGACTCGTACAGGCTCATCTTCCCCAGGGCAGCTTTGCTGGGGACAGAGGGGACACGTGAGGGGACACGTGAGGGGACACGTGAGGGGACACGTGAGGGGACACGTGAGGGGACACGTGAGGGGACAGCAGGGGACAGGGGAGGGGACAGGTGGGGAGATCCCTGAGCAAAGGACTCGTACAGGCTCATCTTCCCCAGGGCAGCTTTGCTGGGGACAGAGGGGACATGTGAGGGGACGGCAGAGGACAGCAAGGGACAGGGGAGGGTTGAGCCACAGGTGAGAGAGGGGCCCAGGTGAGAGGGAGGTGCCCCGGTGTGCTCACCTGGCCCTCAGGTAGTAGAGCAGGTGGTACCCAATCTTGGGCTGCTTCTGGTAGAGCTCGGAGAGCAGGTCCAGGAGCAGGGAGAAGCCGCTGTTGTCCTCCTGCATCTGGCACAGGTTCCTTGGGAACACGGGAATGTCACTGGGATAACACAGAGCAGCCTCCTCACAGGGAAAACCAGCTCCCAGGGCCTGCATGTGGGAGCTCCACTTCCCCAAATTCCCACAGAATTCCCCCAAACAACTCTGGCTTTCCTGCGTTTTCCACTAAAAACACAACCAGACAGTGAGAAACTCTTGGGATTGTGGGATCAGCACTGGGATCAGGTGGGATTAAGCTCATAAATTCCAAGGATTTGGGAGTACACATACCTAAATATCAGGTAGAGAGGTTTCCCCACAGACTCCTCCAGGGACCTGCGGGATAAATGGACACTGAGCCCTCTGGGCACCCACATTCCATGTTTTCCCAGGAAAACTCCCGGATTTTGTTCATGTTTCCCCCCAACAGCTCTGATTGCAGGTCCTGCTCCAAGAAAACCTTGGATGAAGAGCTTTTTGGGGCTGGTTTGTGAGTTCAGCAGAGGAACTTCCCTTCCCAAAATGGGGATATTTCCCTGGGAAAAGCCCAAATCCAGTGTGGAAGGACGAGTCACATAAAAGAATTCCCAATCCTTACTCCTCTGTGATTTCCTCTGGCAGAACCTCCCCACGAAAGTGAGCCTTGAACAGCTCCTGGAGGCAGGAGGCGAGGACAGAGAGCTGCTCCGAGTCGAAATCCTCCTGGAAGAGGGACAGGGATGAGGGACATGGGAACATCCCCCTGCCCAGCTCTGGGAACGGATCCCGGGCGGCTCCAGAGCCATTTTCCAGCCCCTGATTGATGCTCCCAATTAACACCAGGAGTCCAGCTCTCCCTGTGCCAATGGGACTGTGGACATGTGGAGATGAGGATTTACATCCCCTTCCCATGATCCTGCTCCCAGATCCCAAAGGGCCTCTTGACTCCAGATGGGGGCAGGGGATGGAGCCTTCCCCCCTCCAAAAAAGCTTGGAAACATCCCAGATCACTCCCAGCAATCCCAGATCTCTGACAGTGATCCTAGACCACTCCCAGATCTCTCAGATCACTGACAGGGATCCTAGATCTCTCCCAGCTATCCCAGACCATTCCCAGTGATCCCAGTTCTCTGCCAGTGATTCCAGATCACTCCCACCCATCCCAGACCACTTCCAGCTATCCCAGCTCTCTCCCAGCAGCTCCTGGGTATGTTCAGGCACCGGGAACAGGGACACAAAGCCCTGATGGATTGATCCGGCCCCGGGAGACCCTCCCATGGACGAAACTGCCCAGGGGCATCCTGGGCTCCCAAAACGGATCCCAAACAGATCCAGGTGTTTCCACACTCCTGTGTCCCAACCCCAGTGGCAGAGGAGATCCCAGATCCCAGCTGGGAGCTCCATCCCAGCCCATCCCAGCTCTGTTACCTCCAGGACCTGATCCACGATTTCCTGCATGACCTCACACTGCGCTTCCGTGTCACTGCAGCACGAAAACAAGAGGAAATCCAAATTATTTGGGAAGATTGGGGGAGTAGGGACATGAGGGAATTTGTGCCGGGCTGGGGGGCTCAGGGTGGGGGGTCAGCGCCAGGTTTTTCGGAGGCACATCCAGGAGGATCTGCTACGGATCTGGCAGTCCCCGGAGCAAGACAGGCAAATTCCAGGATTAAAAGCAGGAGGTTAAGTGCCCTTGGAGCCATAAATTCCATGGAATCAGTTGGCTGAGCCAAGGTCGGGAGCTCTGTTTAACCTCCCTGAAGGCAGTGAATTCCAGCAGGAACATGGAGAACACTTGGACACAGGTTCCCTGTTCCATCCCAATGCTCCAAACCCCCTTTTCCTCAATCCCATATCAGAGGGGGAAACTCGGAGCCTTTTCCTTCCCTGTCCCTGACCCAGAGCCCCACTGCAGCTCCCAGGAATTCCTGCTGTGTCCTGCTCCAAGGACAGGCTCCTCACCAGCACCTTCCCAACCCCTTTTCCTGCAGGAACTCCCTCTCCGTGCTCAAGGGGCTGGAGGAGCTCTGGAGCTGGAAGGCCTTGGGAACCACTTCCCTGGAGAGATCCACAGGAATGGGAATGGGAAAGGCCCCGACCTGCCCTTCTGCAGCTGCAGCACTTTGTCCTTCAGGGACTCGTCCAGCTGGTCCAGGAATGGGGTGATATCCACAGGCTCCTCCACAATGGATTCCTTGATGGGATGGAACCTGAACTCCCTCTTCTTCCCTGAATCAGGGGACACCACGGGAAATCAGGGATTTTCCCAAGGTTTAAAGAACTCTGGAGACAATCCCTGTCCCACCCTGGGATCCTTCCCCTTGGAGACGTGTCCAGGTCACAGGGATGAGGATGGGAAGGGAGCCAAACACGGACGGTGTCCAGGATTGTGATCCCTCTTCAGTTCCATTCCCAAACCTCATCCTTCAGCATTCCCAATGTGCTCCATGGATTGGGACTGGGATTTTGGGACTGCTGTGTCACATCCTCTGCCCCATCCCAGGCCTGTGGTCCCTTCCCACTGCTGTGAAACCCCCAGGAAGTCCAGGAGGATCCAACCACCGAGGGCGGGAACAGCTCCAGAGGGGGAACAGAGGGATTTGTGTGGGACCAGTTGGAATCTCTAAAGCTCCAGGGAATGGCCAGGAAAGAAAAAGCCCGATAGCCCTTCCCTTTGGATCTGGATCCAATGCTCTGGACCTGCTGCCAGGGACTGGGAAGCAGCAGCTCCACACCTTCTCCTGGAGGAGAAGGGATCTCCAAAGGGGATCAGCTCCCAGACAAGGGGCTTTGAGGGAATTGTGTTTGGAGGTGGGAACTCTCCACCAAGGGCACGGTGCTGGTGAGGAATCCCTTGAGAATTCCGGGCTGGAAGCTGAGTCCCCTCACCTTTGCTGTTCAGATCCTCCTCATCATCACTGAAAGCAGCCTCGGCGTTGTCATAGCAACCGTCATCCTTCTCTGCCAGGTGATTGTCCATCTCCATGGGAACGGGCTCCTCGATTTTCACTGCGGGGGGGGTCGGAGCAGGGAGAGGGCTCGGGAAGCTCCAGGGCTCTGCCTGGGCCACCCATCCTGAGAAACAGCTCCAGGAACAGGAGTAAAATGCTTTGGGAAGAGGGGAGGGATCCTGGGGATGCTCAGAAGCTCCATGGAAAAGAGGGAAGGGGTGTTGTGCCTCTCCAGTGCAGTGACCACAACCCCCCTAAATCCCAAATTCTTCTCCTTGGAGTCCCATCTGACCCTGCTGCTGCTTCAGGGATTCCAGGGAAAGCCCCATCCCACCCCCCATTCCCTACCTTCGATGGGGGGCGAGGGGGAACTGCAGAATTCTGGGAATTTCTCCCTCAGCATGGCCCGGAGCTCCTTGTCCAGCTTGGGGTTGTCAAAGAGGGGGGCCAAGTGCCTGGGATGGGAGGGCAGGAAGGGATTGGGATAAGCAGGAACTGGGATGCAGAGGATACATCCCACTGGGAATGTTGGGGGGCTCTTCCCAGGGTTTGTCCCAGATCCCACCTGGAGCTTCCCTCAATCCACCACGTGGGAATGGGACAAGAGGACCCAGAGCTCCATGACCTCGGCTCATCCCAGGGTCATTCCCACTGGTCTGAGGCTGGAAATTCCCTCCTCCCCACCCCTTTCCTTCAAGGAACAGCTCCAGGACAACCCTCAGCACCAGAAAGACACAACTGTGGCTGTTCCCAGACACAACTGTGGCTTCTCCCAGGATCCAGGACAACACCACCCCCCTCGGAGCTCTGTGAGGCTCCTGACTCAGGGAAAATGGGGGAAAATCCCATAAAATGTGGGAAAACTCGGCGCTCTTACGCCAGGACTCGCTTCTCCACGATGTGGGTGAGGGAGTTGAACACTCCCTGCCGGACATGAACATCCAGAGGGGGATAGAAATTGGGAATGATCTGGAAGTGGGAGGAAAACTGTGTTAGCGGCAGAGAATTCTCTGAGTCAGAGTTCGGGGATGTGGGAAGGAGGCCCCAAAAACTCTGTCTACACACAGGACTTTGCTTCCAGAGGGAGGGAGAGGATTCCTCTCTGGATCTGGCACACCCTGGGAACCTCCCACCCAGCTCCTCCGCCAGGAGCCAGCAGCTGGTTTGGACTGGGAAGGACAGGAGTGAACAACTTCCAGGGCCACGGAGATCCTGCTTCCAAGAAACACCCCCAGCCCTCCCTGGGACCAAATTCCTGGAAGCAGCGGCTCCTGCCACTGCTTCCCTGCTCAGGGATGGGACACAGTGGCTCTGGATCATCCCGGGCTGCAGAGAGACTCCGATCCCCTCCAGGGGGGAATTCTGAGCCAAGAATTCCACGAGGAACTCAAGGGAACAATTCAGAAGCCTTTTTCCTGCATCATCCTGGAAGGATTTACTGGCAGCATTCCCTTCCCACAGTGGCTTCCCACTAATGAAGGACACATGGACACAACACTCCGACCTTGGGAAGGCCCCTGGATTTATCCAGGAGGACCCACCAGGGGCTGGAAGAGGTGGATAATTTGGCAGCCAATCCCTCCTTAATTTGGGATAAGAGGAGAAGTTCAAAGGGATCAGAAGGGGACTTGAGGTGACACTGAGGAATGAGGGGAAAAAAAGTGGGAACAGCCGTTCTGGTTGGGATCTGTGGAGCCCAGGGGCTGCTTTCCCAGCCCTGATCCCTGGGAATTCCTGGGAGAGCGAGGGAAACTCACCCGGCACATGAAATCCAGGAGCGTGGCCGTGATGGCGGGATGGGGCTTCATGGAGTGGTGCATCACCAGGATGGCAGGTTCTGGAAGGGTGACAGGGATGAGACCCCCAGGGATCCCAAATTCCCTGTTCCCCTGGCAGAGCCTGCTGTGGGATCGGGACAGGGATCCCAAGGTACCCCCAAAGGAGCCCATCCAGAGCAGGAGCCCCATGGAGCCCATCCAGAGGAAGACTCCCGTGGAGGCAATTCAATCCCAATGGAGCCCATCCCAAGCACAACCCTCATGGAGCCCATCCATGTAAAACCCCCATGGAGCCCATCCATGTAAAACCCTCATGGAGCCCATCCATGGAAGATCCCTGTGGAGCTCATCCAGAGGAAGACCGCCATGGAAGCAATCCAATCCAAATGGAGCCCATCCCGAGGAAGACCCCACCCATGGAAAACCCCCCTGGAGCCCCTCCCCAGGAGGCCCCTGCCCACACCGATGTTCATGATGCTGTCCTTCTCGGGGTTGAAGAAGAGCCAGTCGTAGAACAGGGCCAGCTTGGCATTGGAAGCAGCGACGTTAGACTGCAGGAGACAAAACATCCCGGATTATCCCAGGAACACGACGCCAAGACCCCTCACACCACAACACTGCCCACCACCGGGAACGGCCCAGGAGCAGGAACCCCGCGGAGCCCATCCCGAGGGATTCCCCCGCAGGACTCACGGTGCAGGTGGTGAGCAGCCAGCCGATGATGGCCCAGCGTGGCAGGATGTCGGAGCTGAGCACCTCGTTGGAGGGATGCACCACCCCGCAGATGTAGCGGATGAGGTCGCAGCGCAGGGACTGGCTGTCCGGGGTGGACAGGTACTGCCTCTGGAACCAGTCCTGGTACCGCTTCTGCTGCCCAAAGCGCACCTGGAGCGGCGGGATTGGGGGGATTCCCATGGAGGACCTGGCTTGGGCCGGACCGGGGAGGAATCTGGGACAGAATTTAGGTGGAATTTCCCAGGTAGGACCCTGGTTTGGCTGGGCCGGAGGGAATTTGGGAGGGAATTTTGGTGGAATTACCCTCAGAGGACATTGGTACAGATGAGCTGGGAGGAAATTTGAGAAGGAGTTTTTGTGGAATTACCCTTGGAGGACCCTGGTTCAGCTGAGTTGGAATTTGGGAGGGAATTGAGGTGGGAATTATGCTTGTAGGACTTTGGTCCAGCTGTGCCAGGGGGAATTTGGGAGGGAATTTCGGTGGGATAACCCATGTAGACCCTGGTTCACCTGTGTCAGGAGGAATCTGGGAGGGAATTTGGCAGGAATTACCCGTGAGGTCATGAAGAGCAGCTTGGTTTCCATGTCGGGAGTGAGGCGACACGCCAGGAATTTGCGGGAAGTTCGGGATTGGAGGAGCTGCAGGACCCCTGGGAAGACATGGAGAGGTCAGTCCCATGGATACAGGCAAAAGGGATCAAGATTTTGCTTGGAACAGGTCAAAAACATCTGGTTGGAGGAAGGTTTTTAGGAATTTTCCCTGAGCATCATCCTGGATGTTTAAGGTGACCTTAAAGTGGTGCCAGAGGGGTGGGAACACTTCAGTGTCCCATTTCCACATTTCCTGGAATTGCTGCATCCAGAACCCACTGTGAAGCCCCCAGAGAAGGGAATAATTGATAGGAATATTATTAATATAAATTAAAATGATAAATCCATCCCTCTCCCCTCGGGTCAGTTTTAACCCAACTTGGGAAAAATTAAATCCCAATTAAGAGTCACTTGCTGGAGCTTCTGGAATTCTTGCTTTTTATGGATCTTCTCCAGGCACTGCTCAGACCCTTCCTGGTTTGGGCTCCAGCTCCACCTCAGCTCATAAATCAGTTAATTAAACAAAGCAACTCTAGTTATCATGGAATTCCAGACTGGTTTGGGTTGGAATGACCTTAAGGATCATCCATTCCACAGGCAGGGACACTTCCCACTGGATAAGGTTGTTCCAACCTGGCCTTGAGGATGAGAAACCACGGAAGTGTCACATCCATGCAACACAATTTAACAACATTCCCATCAGGTTTTTCGGGATGGTTCAATCCCGGAGGACTCTAAGCATTGAAAAATCCGTGGAAAAGGTGCCAGTGGAGCTGAGGGAGCTGGTCCAGGCTGGGTACCTGTGAACTGGGTGTTGAGCACCTGCGGGTTGTGCAGGATGTCCTTCCAGAGCTGCTCGAATTCTGGGATCCGCGCCACGTTCTGGAGCAGCCGCACCAGGTCCCGGCCGATCATGAAACAATCCATGAACTAGGGAAAAAAACAGGGAAAAGTCCCATCTCCTGGTCATCTGCTGGAGCAGGGGGATGGGAAGAGGGGGAGGGAGAAGCAGCAGAGCCCTTCACCCTTCTCACAGCTCCGGTGACTCACTCCAGGCACAGCATTCCCGATCCTGCCCCTGGCATCCCAACCCCCTCGGAATGGGAGCAGGGACACGGGCAGGGAAGGGCAGGAGCTATTTTGGAATGTTCTCCCTCCCAAAGCAAACAATCAGCCCATAAATCTGCCGTGTTTCTCCCCAGGATCCCGGCCAGGCTCCGGAGCCGGCGCTGGACACGAGAGCTCCTGACAGGAGGGAGGTGGGGGAGGAGCTGGAAAGCAGGGATTTGGGGATGCAACCCCAGATTTGGGGGATTCTGAGGGATCCAGAGCCAAATGTGGCCTGGAGCTGCTGCTGGGACCCCCCCCAGCCCTGTCTGGGGGTGAGACCCCCGCTGAGATCTCAAATTCCTTGTTCCCACTGACCTAGGGGATTGGGACAGGCTGGATCCATCGGGTGGGATCCATGAGATCCATGGAATGGGATCATAGAGTGCGATCTGTAGGGTGGGATCCATGGGGATACATGTCCATCATCTATAGGTTGGGATCCCTGAGATGGGACCAACCCGGTCCAACCAGTGTTGTGCCCTTCCCTTGGGTCCCAACACCCCCTGTGACGTTCCAAGGACGGATCCCCTGGAGCTGGGAATCCCTTCCCGGCCGTTCCCAGCACTCACCCGTTCCCGGAGCAGGGAGATGCAGAAATCCACCTCCTTCTGGCGCAGCCCCTGGAGCTGGGGGGTGCCGTGGTGGTCCACGAGCAGCCGCAGGTACGTGTACACGGCCATGGCCACCAGCAGGCTGCTCTTCAGCACCCACTCCCTGCAGGGACACAGCTCCACCTCAGGCAATTCCCACAGGGAATCATGGCCTGGAGGGGGACAATCACCGGGAATGGGGACAGGCGGGGATTTGTGGGATGGGTTGGGAAGGACCCCAAGGGACACAATTCCACCGCGGACAATTCCCACAGGGAATTGCGGCCCAGGAGCTGAATAAATGCTGGAACAACCCAGTTGGTCCCAGAGCAATGAAGGGATTTTAGGGATTATTCACTGCTATTCCAGCTTGGAGCCAAGCTGTCCCCAAACCCTGCCTCTGGAATTCTGCAGCCAGGAATTCTGCTGAGCACCATTTGCCCCCGGAGGGCAATGTGGAGCTCAGGATGAACTTCCCAGATGGCCCATCCCAGAGCTGCTCAAAGACAGGAAACTTTTCGGGCAATTAACAGTGTCCTGCTGCTCTCAAAGGAACTCCTCCCCCACAGATCAGGAAATTTGGGAAGGAAACATTCCCGGGATGCTGGTCCCGAGCCACTTGTGCTCCTCAGCCCCGCTCCCAACCCTGCTGAGGAGGGATTTTGGGATCTGGGGGGATTTCGGGAGGATTTGGGGACATTCTCCCCCACACAACGTGCAAGAGCTCGGAATTCCTTGTTTGGGAATGTGGGAAGGGCAGGACACCCCCCTGTGAGGCGGCTGAGGGGGGTGGTCTCCCTGTTCTCCGTACCTTTGCTCCGTCAGGATTTCCAGAACGTTCTCTGCCAGCCAGATGTTCTTTGCTGTCACATCCCCACCTGGAAAAGCCACAGGACAGGGAAGAGCTGGTTGGATGGAGCTGTGGGATTCTGGGATCCTGGGATTGTGGCTCCCACTGCTCCTGGTGTTCCCAGTAAGGCTCATCTCAGAGTTTGCTCCGTGCCTGGAGCCCTCATTCCTGCCTGCCCCAGGTGCTTGGTCATTCCCAGACACCACACATTCCCAGGGATAAGATCCCTCAGGGATCAAGGGGTCTGTGCTGCAACAGCCTTTGGAAAACAATCGTGGAGCTATGGAGTCAGGAATTATCCCTCTGGAAAGCAATGGGAAAGCCGGGAAGGGATGGGAATAGAAACCACTGGCAGCTGCTGAGGCTCCAAAGGGGAAACGACACCTGTGGAAAATGCCCAAACTCTGGAATCAAGGCCAGGTGTCCCCTCAGAGTGGAGCTGGAGCATGGAGAACATGGAATTCCATGAGGCCCAAACAATAGGATCATAACGAAGGTCACTGGGTGGGAGCCAGGAGGGGCCCTGCAGGGGAGGGGCAGCACAAGGGACTTGGAATGCCCTCCTTCTCCAGGGATTTTCCAGCTGTTCCGTGTGGCAGCAGGGCTGAGGCGCTCTGGACTGTCCCTCCCTTCCATCCTTTTCCCCCCTGGAGCTGACCTGGCACTTCCCAGCGTGTCCTGGCACTTCCCAGTGTGTCCCAGCACCTCCCAGTGTGTCCCAGCAAAGACACAGCCCCAGGTTTGCCGTGAGACACAATTCCAGCCCCGTGGACGTCATTCCCAGCCCCAGGAACACGGAAGAGGCGCCGTTCCTGTGGCTCCGGAAAGGCGTGAGTGCGGCTTGGCCGGGGGGGCTTCCCGTGGGATCATCCCATGGGATCATCAGCTCCCCTGCTCTCCAGGAGCTGCCAGCCCAGCTGATCCCAGGGAAAGGCAGCAACAGGAAGCCAACACTTCCTGGCTGTTCCAGCCTTTGCCAGGAGCCTCCCGGCTCCGGCTGGTCCATCCCTTGGGAGGGAACAACAGGATCGTGGAGGGGGATCCCTGGCTCTGTCCTCCCAGGAGGGAATTCCTTCCTGGACAGGCTGGGGAAGGCTCCTAGGAGCTGGGGATGGACCCCAGGGATCCGTGGGAGCTGAGCTGGGAACACATCCTAGGACAGATCCCCGGAAGATCCCACTCAGCTCCAGCTCCATCCTGGTGTCTCCAGGTGGGATTCCTGGTGTATCCCAGTGTATCCCAGTGTATCCAGGTGCGATCCCACCCCCCTGCAGGGCTCACCTGCGATCTGCTTCATGAAGGTCATGCAGACTCCGTCGGCTCCCAGCACTCCGCTCTTCACCAGCTCCCGGAGCAGCCACACCAGCTGGGAGCGTGGGAATGCATGGGGCAGGGATTCGGGATCAGACCATCCATCACCTCCCCCCACTCCACCACATTCCCATTCCAAAGGTGCCTCCATCACTCGGAGCGACAGCAGTGCCACCAGCTCCCACAGCTGCTCCCTATTCCCAGTTCCCTGTTCCCAGTTCCCTATTTCCTGTTGCCATCCATTCCCTGCTCCTGTTCCCTATTCCCAGTGGCCCCAACCTCCCCCTATTCCTGGTTGGTGTGGAGAAGGTGATTCCAGGGGTTTTCCCTCACCTGTGTCCGACAGGTGTCCTGGAGCTTCAGGTACTTTTCCATGAGGATGTGGTTGATCTTGTTGAGGACGATGTTCATCCCATCCCGGCTCACCAGGGCCAGGTCCCGGTAGCACTGCGGGAAAAGGGCATGGAAAACGGGAAAACCAGAATGGAAAAGGTCATGGAAAAAGGGAAAATCATCATGGAAAACACCTGCCTTTGTCACACCTAAGCAGGGAACAGCAAATCCACAAATCCCATGGAATTGGAGGCAGGGAGAGCCTTAAATCCTCTGGGAATCTGCCTGACAGTGGGAACAGAGTCCGGCAGCTCCTCCCCCTCCTCAAATCCTAGGGATTGGAAAACTGGGAATAAACCTCCCCTACACCTTGGATTCACTGGATTCAGCCCCAGGAATGAACCAGGATGTTCCTGATCCCTTCCACGGCTCCAGAGGGACCACCAGAAAAAGGGACAGCCCACATTCCTTTGGGGAAGATCTATAAACCCACATCCAGCCCCCTCCAACCTCCCTGGCACCCAGAAAAGGCAGGGATCACAGGGCACATCCCAAATCCTTGGGGTCAGGGATTGGAGCCACCTGCTCCTCCCGCAGGAATTCCACACAGATGGATTTGGAGATTCCAGCTCAGTTTGGGATTGAGACCCAGAAATCCTGCCCAGGTCTGGGGGGGTCTGGGATGGGAACAGGGAATTTCTGTAGGGAAAGGAAGGAATTTCTGGACTTTCACAAACACTGGGCAGGGGGTGAAGGTGCTCTGGGTGCTCCCAGCATTCCCAGCTCTTCCCTCCCTCCCTCCCTCCCTCAGGACAGCAGGACGTGACTAGGGAGCAATTAATGAAGTGGTTCATTAGTGCCAGGAAATGTCAGGATATTCCAGAGGCTCCTTCCCTGCAGCTCCTAGTAATGAGGCTCCAAAGACCCCTTTGACCCTGGAGCTCCTCCCTCCCCCCTTCCCCCAGCAAAACACAAACACACACAAAATTCCAAGCAAAAAAAACCAGGATCCCGGAGGTGGGGAATCTTTGGGGGCTGTTTGTTGATTTTAAGGTGATTGAAATGAGTTTTTCCATGGATTTAAATCCACTGGGATGTCCCAGGACACAGCCCTGGATTCATTCTCAACTGATCCTGGCAGGATCCTTGGGAGAAGAGCTGGAACAGAGACACTCCAAGGGATTTAGTCCTGGTTGAGGGCTTAAATCCCAGGATCAACAATCCCATTCCCTAGGGAAGTCTGGCAGCTCTTCCCCCTTTCTCACACCCTCAAATCCACAGGGAAACACTGGAATACCAGGAATAAACCCCACCTGGCAGAGAGGAGACCCTGTCCCATGTCATCCCAGCACGGATGGGACAGGGAGAATCCCTCAGGAATGAGGGGGAGAGCCTGAATTCCTTGATTTTTGCCAGGTTGGCACAATCCGGAGGTTCCTCCCAGCTCGGGGGGGTTTAATTAACAGGAGCAAGTGATTAATGAGGCTTTAAATGAGGGGACAGGGAAAGAAAACAGCCCTGGAGGGGGAGGGAGAGAGGGATGGGACTCCTGGATCATCCCAAGGAGGCTCTGGGGCCTCCGATCCCATAATTCCGGAAAAGGAGGAGGAGCCCTGGGGCAGCTGGGCCTGGACACGGGGGAGCCTGGGGGGCCCTGGGGCAGCTTTGGGGGCCTGGGAGGGTCCCTGAGCAGCTTTTGGGGTCCCTGAGCTCCCCTGACCACCCTCCCCTGGCACTGAGCCCCCTCAGCCGGGCACAACATCCCTGTTTTTCCAGCCAAGCAGATCCCAGGAATCCTGCAAAGCCTTTCAGGGGGATTTTGGGATCTCTCCTGGTGCCAGGGAAGGGTTAACCCACCCTCCCCCCCATCTCCAGATGGACAACTCATCCCAAATCCTGGCAGGAATCCCTGCCTGGCTCCAGGCACAGGGACAGATTCAATTATTCCCAATTGTTCCCTTGGAAAAGGGAGCAGCTGTGCCTGGAGCAGCAGCAGACACCCCCCTGTCCCAGCTTCCCGGCGCCACTGGAATGATCCCTCCCTTTTCCAGAGGAATCCATGGAAAGGAACGAGCCAGGAAGTTTTCCCAGCTGGATTTGCCCAACCTTTGCTTCCACGTGTGGGAGCACCTGCCCCAGGAGCCTCCCAGGGCATTCCCAGTGAGCTCCAGCATCCCAGAGTTTATTCCATGAGGTGGAAGTTCAGCCTTTGGAAAAACATCTCTGGCTCTCGCAGTAAAAAAAAGGGAAAATCCCCCTTGTCTTGGAAACAGGGATGTGGTGGGAGCTGCTCCGAGCCCTGGCTGGATCCAGGCTTTCCAGAATTCCCTGGGCTGGGATGGAGCAGGATCAGGCCCCAGGAATCCATGGGAAGGATTTGGGAATGCTCAGGCCAACAGGGAGCTGGAGCAAAGCCTTTTATCCAAGGAAAAATCTGATTCCCACCAGCCAGGCCTCAAGATTCCCAGGAAAAGCACATTTTGCTTCCACGAGGTGATTCCTGGGGCCTGGATTTGGGAAGGCCTCAGGAGCAAAGCTCTTTATCCAAGGGAAAACCTGATTCCCATCAGTCCAGCCTAAAGATTCCCAAGAAAAGCACGTTTTGCTTCCATGAGGGGATTCCCGAGGCCTGGATATGGGGACAAATCCAGGACTCTGACTCCCAAATCTGATCCAGGATGTGGATTTAATGGAGGTGGAGCTCTGGGAATCAGTTTTTCCCTGGGAATTGGACACATTCTTTCTCCAGGTGATGATTCCTGGAGGCACCTCCCTGTGGCTTCCAAGAGAAAAACCCCATTCCAGGTCTCCCAACCCAAGGAAAAAACTGGGAAAGGCCTGAGAGTTCCTTGAAGATTTGGGATTTGCCTCCCATGGCAAATCCAAGGAATTCCTGGGATGGGAGGGAGCCTGAGCTCCCTTCTCCATGGCAGGATCCTCATCCCTGCCCCACACGGACACAGCCAGACCTGGAATGTTCCAGGCCCTGCTCCACCAAAGGGCCCCTCCGGTACCTCCAGCAGGGAATTCCAGGCAGGAAAACCCCCGGGGGGGGTGTGAATTCCCAGCCTTTTCCAGGGATTCCTCACCTTCTGTGCCTGGGCCGGCTCTGTCAGGACCAGGGTGAAGAGTCCCAGGCAAATCTCCTCGTGCTGGGGGGCCCCTTTGCAGATCTGGGGGATCAGCTCCAGGTGAGATTCCCGGTGGGAATGGAGGGGAGGGCAGGGAAAGGGAAGGGAATATTCCCTGTTCCCAGCTCCTGTTCCCAATTCTCTGTTCCCTGTTTCATTCCCACCTCCCTATTCCCACACTGTTCCCGGTTCCCACACCTCCTCCCTATTCCCAGTTCCCCGTTCCCAGTTCCCTATTCCCAGTTCCCACACCTCTTCCCTATTCCCAGTTCCCTGTTCCCCATTCCCAGATCCCACACCTCTTCCCTATTTCCAGTTCCCCGTACCCACAGCTATTCCCTATTCCCAGTTCCCACACCTGTTCCCAGCTGCCATTTCCCTGTTCCCATTTCCCAGCTCCCTCCACAGTCAGCATTCCCAGATTCCCATCTCTCTCCCTGTCCAGCATTCCCAGATTCCCAGCATTCCCGGGCTCACTCACGTGGGCATTGAGGGCATCGTTGGCCTCCCTCTCCGAGAGCCCGTTGGTCAGGGAGGTCACAATTCCCACACAGCGTTCCAGCCTCTGGAAAACAGGGAATGGCAAGGGACAGCTCAGCCCGGGGGCATTAGGGCCAGGAGAACATGGAGCAGGAGCATTCCCACATCCTGGGAATGTCCCTGAGCCTGTTCCACCCCGGAACAGACCCCAGGTGTCCCAGGGAGACTCCAAACCTTCCCAGGAAGAAAAGCCCGGTGGGAATTCAGGGAATTTGGAGCCTGAATAACATAGATCAGGAGGATTCCCAGATCCTGGGAAGCTCTGGCAGCATTCCAGGCTGGATGCCCCCCATTCCTAACCCATTCCCAGGTGTTCCAGGTGCAGGGAGGGGCCCAAGACCCCCTCAACCCCCCCCAAACTCCCCTCACCTCCTCCAGCTCATCCTTGGAATCCAGCAGGGATGACACCAGGAGCTTCCCGGCTCCCGCCTTTCCCTTGGGAAGATCCATGGGGGAGGAGGGGGGGGGAGCCCCTTTCTGGGGGGCTCGGCCGGAGACCCCCCCCTGGGTGGGGGTGGGTCGCCCCCTCCCAGCTCTGCCTGGCGGGATTGGGGGGGTTTTTTGGGAATTCCTTTCCCTCGGGAGCCCCCCCCGCACGGCTGGGATGGGGTGGGGGGGTCCGGGGCGGTCCTAGGGGGGGGGGTTGTGAGTGGATATGTAGGGCTGAGGGAGGGGGG
>NW_016690529.1:166265-229888 GCF_001604755.1 Lepidothrix coronata | reverse complement strand
GGGGGATCCGGGGGGGCGGGGCCGAGTCGCAGCGGCCTCGGGGGTGTCTGGAGGGGTTGGGGGCCCCCCGTGGGGGCGGTCCCGGAGCAGGGGGTCCCGGGCGGGGTCCCGGGGGGTCGCTCTGGGCCCGGGGGCGGCGGCGGCACCCGGAAGTTACCGGAGAGGGACGGCGGGGCCCGGCCGGAAGCGGAAGCGCGGCGCGGGAGGGAAGTCCCGCCCCTCCTTCCAGTGTCAACCAATGGGAGCTCGGGGACTGCCGTGAGTGACAAGACCGGAGGAGGGAGGGGCCGCGCGGGGTGGAGCGGCCAATGGGAAGGAGGGGGAGGGGTTTGGGCGGGAGGAGGCTCCGCCCTCCCGCGCGCGGGGAGAGCAGCGGGAACAGCCGGGATCCACCGGGAACCCCCTCGGAACTCCCCGCACATCAGTGACACCCCCCTGGGGCCCCCCGAGAACCCCCTGGACCTCCAGGACCCCCCGACCCTCCAGGAACCTCCCGGGAACCCGCCGGGACCCCCCCGAGCAATCCGGGAACCCTCCGGTACCTCCCCGGGAACCCCCCGAGCAATCCGGGAACCCCCCGGTACCTCCCCGGGAACCCCTCGGACACGAGGGACGCCCCCGGGACCCCCCGAGACCCCCCAACCCTCCACTCGGGGATGCCCCTGGAGCCACCCCCACTCCCAGTTGGACCCCAGTGCGGGGGGAACCCCCCAGAGACCCCATTGAGACCCCCCAGAGACCCCTGAGTGCATCCACAGCAGCTTTATTACAAAAATTAGAGCTCTCGTGCCCCCCCGGGGGGCTGGGGGAGCCCCCCAGCCCCTCTCCGTGTCCCCTCCAGCTCCCCGTGTCCCCCCCAGTGCCCGCGGGGTGCTGAGGGTCCTCTCCGAGGCCGGTTTAGGGGGTCCCCAGCCCCCGGCCAGAGGGGGAGGCTGTGGCCGGGGGTCCTGGGGGTCCGAGTGGTGTTTTTGGGGTGCAGGGGGGGTCACCCCCGGGTGTTGCTCCCACGCTCCCCCAGGAGCCAGTAGGTCCTGAGCTTCCCCTTGCCCTGGGAGAGGGGGGGGTCAGGGGAGAGCCCAAGATTTGGGGTGCAAGGGGGGGGATTGCCCCAAATTTGGGGTGAAGGAGGGGCGGGGGACATTGCCCCAATTTTGGGGTCCGGGGGGGACATCACCCCAAGGTTTGGGGTGCAGGGGGGAGTGAAGGGGGGCATTGCCCCAGGGGTTTGAGGTGTGTGGGGGGTCCCCATTGGGAGTCCATTGAAGGGGGCTGGGGCAGTTTGGGGGAGTCAGGGAAGTCTGAGGGAAGGGCAGGGCAGTTTGGGGGAGTCAGGGCAGTTTGGGAGAGTCGAGGCTGTTTTGGGGGAGTCGGGGCTCACCTTCATCTCCACGTCCCCCCTGAGTTCCAGCTCGAAGCACCCGAATTCCTCCAGCACCGCCTTGGTCACCCCCGAGATGTGGATCTTCAGGGCTGGGTGGGGAGGGACCCTCAGCACCCCCGGGTGTCCCCTGGACCCCCCCAGTCTCCGGCACCCCCCCCGGCCCTCCCGACCTTCCCCGTTGGACTCCATCCGTGACGCCGTGTTCACCGTGTCCCCGAACAGGCAGTACCGCGGCATCTTCAGCCCCACGACCCCCGCACACACCGGACCTGTGGGGACAGCGTCAGACCCCCGGCCCGTCCCCATGTCCCTGTCTCTGTCCCTGCACACACCGGGCCTGTGGGGACAGCATGAGACCCCCGGCCCGTCCCCATGTCCCTGTCCCTGCACACACTGGGCCTGTGGGGACAGCATGAGACCCCTGGCCCCATCCCTGACCCATGTGGATGCCGATGCCCTGTCCCTGTATCCCTATCCCATCCCTGACCTGTGTGGATGCCCTGTCCCTGTATCCCTGTCCCATCCCTGACGCGTGTGGATGCTGATGCCCTGTCCCTGTATCCCTGTCCCATCCCTGACCTGTGTGGATGCCCTGTCCCTGTATCCCTGTCCCATCCCTGACGCGTGTGGATGCTGATGCCCTGTCCCTGTATCCCTGTCCCATCCCTGACCTGTGTGGATGCCGATGCGCAGCTCCAGCTGCTGCCCCGGCCGGTGGCGGATGCGGAAGGAGCGCACGGCGTCGAGCAGGGCCAGGGCCATCCGGGCCACCTCCCGCGCGTGGAGCTTCCCGTTCCGCACCGGCAGCCCCGACACCACCATGTAGGCATCACCTATGGTCTCCACCTGTGGGGACATGGGGACATCAGGGATATCAGGGGACACCAGAATGTCAGGGGACACCGGGACATCAGGGACGTTCCTGTGTGGAAAAGGTGTTCAGGCCTTGGCAGGGGCTGCCCAGGGAGGTGGGGGAGTTCCCAGCCCTGGAGGTGTCCAGGGAAGGAGTGGCTGTGGCACTGAGTGCTCTGGGCCAGGGGACAAGGTGGGGATGGGGAACAGGCTGGACTCCACGGGCTAGGAGGGCTTTTCCAACCTCAGGGATTCTGTGACTCTGTGATTGTGGGATTCTATAATTTTGTGATTCTGGGATACTGGGATTTTGTGATTGTGTGATTCAGGGATTCTGGGATTGTGTGATTCTGGGATTCAGTAATTGTGGGATTCTTTTATTCTGAGATTTTCCAAGATTTTGTTATTCTGAGATTTTTGTGATTCTGGCATTTTGTGATTCTGGAATTCCAGGACCCTGGGACTTTGGGATTCCAAGACTCCCTGACCCCCTGATTCTGAGCCCCCTGACCTTGTAGACGTCGAAGTTGTCGATGATGGCATCGAAGCAGGTGTAGAGGTCATTGAGCAGCGTCACCACCTGCATGGGGGTGCTCTGGGCCGACAGTGCCGTGAAGCCTACGATGTCACTGAAGTAGATGGTGACGCTGTCAAACGCCTCTGCCTGCACCGTCTCCCCACGCTTGAGCTGCTCCGCCACTGAGCTGGGGGAACACGGCGGGGTCAGGGGGCACATGGCACCCCCATGCCATGGACCTTCCCAGGCACGGGCAGGGGGACACGACCCCCCTGTGTGGGGGTAAAGGGTGGGGATGGGGGACACGACCCCCTCAGACACTCCTGGATGTGAGGGTAAGAGGGGGATACAACATCCCCAGACCCTCCTGGAGGGGGTAAGGGGCTGGTGACCCCCACAGACCCTCCTGGAGGGGGTAAGGGGATGGTGACCCCCACAGACCCTCCCAGATGGGGGTAAGGGGGGGACACAAACCCCCCCAGACCCTCCTGAGAGAGCCACGTGGGAGTCCTTGGGGTCCCCAGCCCCTCAAAACATCCCTAACCCCAAACCACTGGGAGGTCCTTGGAGTCCCCAGGGTGTTCCCAGCCCCCCCCATTCCCAGGCCATGTTGGGGTCCCCAACCCACACAGGGGTCCCTGTGTTCCCCAGCCCCCCCAACCCCACAGGACACCCACAGGGGACCCCAGCCCAGAGTTGCCTTTGGGGTGCTCGGGGGTGGGGGGGTGCAGGCAGGGCCGAGACCCCCCCGGGTGCCCCCTGGAGCCCCCCAGGTGCTCACTGGGGCAGGATCTGGTAGAGCAGGGCCTCGGCCTTGCGCTTCTCCTCCAGGTAGGCCTGGGTCCGCTCCTCCACCAGCTCCTCCAGGTTGTTGGCGTATTGCTCCATGCGGGACAGCAGGTTGTCCAGGATGTTGCTGCTGCTCTCCCTGTGGGCACGGGGTCAACACCCACCCTGGGACCCTTCCCAGGGTCAACACCCACCCAGGGACCCTCTCTGGGGGTCACCCCTCGCCCTCAGGGCTGAAGGAGGCGGAGGCACCTGTTGAACTTGCGGAGCTGGACCTTGATCTGGTTGAAGTCGGGGCGCTCCAGGGCGTCCTCTGCCCAGCAGTGCTGCATGAGCTGCCCCAGCTCCTCCATGTGGCACCCGACGTTGGTCGAAGGCCGGAAGCTCGGCCGCTCCCCGCTCTTCACGCGCTCGATGATCTCTGCGAGGCCAACAACCCATCAGCAGGTCCAATGACTCATTGGCAGGTTCAAGAACCCATCATCTGCTCCAAACACCCACCAATGCGTCCAAGAACCCATTAACAGCTCCAAATCTGCACCAACGGGTCCAACCACCCATTAACAGATCCCACCTCAAGTCCAACCAGCCACCAACAGCTCCCAACCCCATTGCCCGGCCCCCCCGCAGCCCCCGTGCCCACCTTTGGGGCTGAGGTCCACGCCCTCCACGTAGAAGACGCCGTTGCGCAGGGCGATCTCCTGCAGGATGATCCCGAAGCTGTAGACGTCGCCCTTCTGCGTCCCCCGTGCCGGCGGCTCCTCCATCCGCAGCAGCTCCGGTGCCGTCCAAAGCTTCTCTGTGGCACCGGGGAGGGGGCTCAGGCCGGGCGGGACCCCTGGGTGGGGGGAGAGCACAGGGGGTGCAGGGGGTCTCACTGGCGAAGAGCGCGTGGGTGTCGTCGCCGTCAGGGGCCGCGCGGAAGCTCTCCAGCCCGTAGTCCGTGATCTTGAGCACGAAGCGGGAATCCACCACGCAGTTGGAGGACTTGAGGTTCCCGTGGGACACGATGACACCGTTGTGCAGGAACTGCATCCCCTGAAGAGGAGCAGGGAGATTGGGGGTGGATGGTCCTCCCCACCCTGGGGGATGGGGGGCCCTTGTGGGGTGGGGGATTATGGGGGGATGGGGGATCCCCATGGGATGGGGGACTCCTGTGGGATGGGGGACCTCCATGGGATGGAGGAGCCCGATGGGATGAAGGATCCATGTGGGACGGGGGAGTCCTGTGGGATTGGGGACCACCACAGGATGTGTGACCCCCATGGAATAGGGATTCCCATGGGAAGGGGGATCCTCCCTGTCCTTTCCCTATCCCCCGGGTGAGCACGGGAATGGAGGACCCTAATGGAGGGAGGACCCTCGTGGGATGGGGACCCCCCCTGAGCAGTGTCAATACCTTTACGATGTCGTGTGTGAGGGAGTAGCGGAACATCCAGTCCAGGGTGATGCTCTCGTTCTCCAGGATGTCCTGGGGGGGGCAGGGGGGTCAGGGGTGTCTTGGGGGGGGGTGTCTCTCACCCCTGCCCCCCCAGCAGCCCCCCCTGTACCTGGAGGCTCCCGCGGGGGCAGTACTCGGTCAGGATGCAGATGTTGGGGGGGTCGGTGCAGGCGCCGATGAACCGGGTCAGGTGCTCGTTCTGCACATCCCGCATCTGGGGGGGACAGGGGTGGCACGGGGTTCCTGCTGCCCCCACCCACCCGTGGGGTGGGACCGGGCTGGGCTCCCCTCCCCTATTGGGAGTCACCCTCGCCTTGTTGGAGGTCACCCCTCTCGTTGGGGGTCACCCTCACCCCATTGGGGTCACTTCCCGCCCATTTGCGGTCACTCCCTGCCCCATCAGGGGTCATCCCGACCCCACTGGGGTCCCCCCCCCAGGGGGTCACATACATGCTTCAGCTCGAACAGGACCTTCCTCGTGAGCTCGATGCGTTTGCGGTTCAGGTGCTTCACGGCCACCAGGTTACCCTGGGGGGACACGGGGGATGAGGGACAGGGGGCGGTGGGTGGGACCCGGGGCAGTGGGTGCCACGCCTGGTCCCCCGCCCCCTACCTTGTAATAGGCTGTCTTGGCATAGACCTGGAACTGCCCCTCTGTGGTCATCAAAGAGCCATAGTTGGAGCCCCTCTGAGGGGAGAGAGGGGGGGTAAGCCTCGTACCCCCTGGTACCCCGGTTCCTGACAGGGCTGTGGGGTGATCCTGCTCCCCCCAGTCCAATCCTAGTCCCCAGGCAGGGCCGTGGAGTGACCCCAGTCCCCGAGCAGGGATGTGGGGTGACCCAGGTCTCTCTTGGTCCCTGAGCAGGTCCGTGGGGTGACCCCGATCCCCTGGGCCCCAGCCCTCGAGTGGGGACATGGAGTCACCCCGGTCCCCCCAAAGCCTGGACCCCAGTGGGATTGTGGGGTGAGCTCAATGCCCCTGATGCTGGTTCCCAAGTAGGGCCATGGGGTGACCAAAATCCCCCTGGTCCCTGAGCAGAGCCATGGGGTGACCCCTTGTGTCCACTCCCATCCCCCAGCGGAGCCGTGGGGTGACCCTGTGCCCGTCCCCATCCCTGTGGTGCCCGCGGTGCCCACCAGGGACAGGGTGAGTTTGCTGCCGGCGCTCCTCAGGTGCTTCTCCAGGCTGCTCATCTGCACGTCCTCCCAGCGCACCCTCCACAGCTCCGCTGCCAGCTCCTTCTCCAGCTGCAGCTTCCTGCACCGGGGGGGGGGCCTGTGAGACCCTAACCAGCACCCCCCCGACCCCCCCGCACCCCCCCAAAGCCCCCTGACCTGTAGATGAAGAAGGAGGTGACGGTGATGGCCAGGAGGATCAGGCTGACCACGAGTGACAGCACCTCCAGCGTGGACAGAGTGGCTGTGTGGGGACAGGGGGGTGCTGAGGGGCTGGGGGGGGCAGGGTGGGGGTCTCAGGGTCTGTGCCCCCCCCAGCCTCACCTTGGCGGCACAGGGGGTCACTGTGGTCGAATCCACAGGGAGGGACATCGGACGGGACCACGTTCCCCGGCCAGTGGATCTCCCGGCCTGCCACCATCTGGATCTTCTTGGTGGTGCCATTGTAGTTGGCCACGATCTTTGGGGTGGGGGGGAGAGAAAGGGGTGGGAAGGAGCCCCCAGACCCTTCCTTGGGAATGACCCCCCCCCAGGTGCCAGGGCTCACCTGGAATTCCCCCCGTGTGGGGTCCATGTCCCACAGGGAATAGTCGCTCTCCCGGTCCCCATTCTCGTCGATCTTCAGGAACCCAGTGACACCTGGGAGGAGAGGGATGGGAGGGTCTGGGGGGGACCTTGGGGACCGTGGGGGGCTCTGATCCCAAAATATCATCCTGGGAAGGGGGCAGGTGGGGGACTGGGAGGTGGCACCTGGCTGGGATGGGTTGGAAAGGGGATGGGGACAGGACATGGATGAGGATGGAGAAGGGAATAGGGAAAGGACAGGGAGGGGACAGGGAGGGATGGGGATGGGGCCAGGGACAAGGATGGGATGGGGAGGGGGATGGAGACAAGGAGAGGACGGGGATGGGGCCGGGCCTGACCGTAGAAGGTGCGGTTCCACATCTGCCGAGTGACGGCCGAGGCATCGGCGACGGAGCCGCCGCGCTCCAGGGTCTCGTTGAGGGCCTGGGCGTAGAGCAGGACCCCGTCGTGGAAGGCAGCGGCAATGAAGTTCATCTGGGGGGACAGGGATGGCTTGGGGGTGTCTCGGGGATGGGGCACAGCTGGGGGGCCTGCTCCCCTCCCCCCTGGCTCCATCCCATGTCCCTTGTCCCCTTGTCCTCAGCTCCATCCCATGTCCCTTGTCCCCTCATCCCCAGCTCCATCCCATGTCCCTTGTCCCCTCATCCCCAGCTCCATCCCATGTCCCTTGTCCCCTTACCCACAGCTCCATCCCATGTCTCTTGTCCCCTCACCCACAGCTCCATCCCGTATCCTCTCATTCCCGCCTCCCTTGCCCTTTCTCCTTGCTCCCATCTCCCTGATATGCCCCCAGCCTGGTGCCCCCTGTCATTCCCCCCATTCCCACCATTCCCACGGTTCCCCTGGTCCCACCAGTCCGTCCTTCATGGAGAAGTTGAAGTGCTGCTGGGCCTCGTCCCGCAGGCGCCGCAGGAAGGGCTGGTACTCGGGGTTCTGGGGCTCCGTGTACGTGATGATGGTCACGGCCTGGGGGGACACGGCTGGGGGGACTGGCAGACAAGTGCCCACCCAGGGGGGGGCCCTGTGCCCACCCTTGTGTCCCTGTGCCCACCTGGGGGGGTCCCTGGTGTCCCCATGCCCACCTGGGGATCCCTGTGCCCACCCAGGGGGGACCCGTACCCTCCCTGGTGTCCCTGTGCCCTCCCTGGTGTCCCCGTGTCCACACTGGTGTCCCCATACCCACTCTGGTGTCCCTGTGCCCACTCTGGTGTCCCCGTGCCCACTCTGGTGTCCCCATGCCCTCCCTGGTGTCCCCGTGCCCCCCCGAGGGGGTCCCCGTGCCCCCCGCCCGCGGCACAGCCCGTGCCCGGCTCACCTCGAAGGCGCGACGGGCGCGGGGGTCGTGGTGGTCGCCGCGGTGCCAGGGCCGGCGGGGGTCGGGGAAGTGCCCCCCCTGCAGACTGGCGCCGAAAGTGTCGATGTAGAAGAAGGCGAAGTCGCCCCCTGTGAGCCCCTCGAGCTCCGCCTGCAGCAGCAGCTCCCGCAGCGTGTCCGGGGCACAGCAGACGTACACGACTGGGGGGGCACGGCCTTGGCACCGGGACTCCCGACAGACAGCCCTGGGACTCCTCACAGCACCCCCCCCGACAGCTCTAGGACCCCCGGCAGCCCCCAGAGACCACGGGACACCCCGACTCCATGTCTGTGGGATCCCCGGTTATTGCATGATATGGGCCTGAGACCCCCCAACATCCCTGGGAGACCCCAGGAGCCCCCAGCCCCATGTCCTGGGGGTCCCCAGTTATTGTGTGACGTAAGCCCCAGCCCCTCAACATCCCTGGGACCCCCCGGGAGCCCCCGGGAGCCCCCAGCCCCACACGGGGGGGTCCGTGGTTATTACGTGACAGCTCATGGGCTGTGCTGCCCCCGGGCCGGGGGGTCCTGACCCCTGTGCCGCCCCCCCGTGTCGTGCCTGGCGCTGCCCTCGGCGCCAGGCCGAGGTTTCCTGTTTTCCCGACTCCGTTTCCTCCTCCCCGCGGCCCCGATGGATTCTCGGCGACACCGGGACCCCGGCGGTGCCACCCCCGCGGCACCAGCCGTGCCACCCCCCGGCACCCCAAAATACACCCCTGGGGCTGAGCACCCACCTCCCACCCCTTGTCCTGTGTGACCTGGGGCTGTGAGACCCCAAAATACACCCCCGGGGCTGAGCACACACCACCAACCCTGCGTCCTGTGCCACCCCATGTCACCCGGTGTCACCCGGGACTGTGAGACCCCCAAATACACCCTCGGGGCTGAGCACCCACCCCCACCCTCCCGTGCCACCCCGTGTCACCCAGGGCTGCCCCACGGGAAAGGTCGGAGCTGCCCCGGGACCACCGGGATGGGGACGGTGCTCGGCAGCTCCCGGGGAGGACACGGCACAGGGAGGGACTCGAGGGGGGTCATGGTAGGGTGGGGGCAGAGCACATGTGTGTGAGTGTGCAGGGCAGCTGTGTATGGCCGAGAACACATGTGAACACGTGTGTACAGCTGTGTAGTGCCAGAACACCTGTGCCCAGCTGTGAACACGTGTGAACAGATGTGTAAAGTTGGGCACAGCTGTGTACAGCTGTGAGAGCCATGAACAGCCGTGCACAGCCAGGGACACATGTGTACTGCTCTGCACACCCGTGTACAGCCATGAACACTCGTGTACAGCAATGAACACACATGTACAGCCATGAACACCCATGTACAGCCATGAACACCCATGTAAAGTTGTGCACATCCATGTAGAGCCATGAACAACCATGAACACAGGTGTGGAGCTGTGTAGAGCTGTGCACACCCATGAACACCCATGTACAGCCATTTGTGGCCATGAACACCCGTGAACACCCGTGTACAGCTGTGAACAGCCATGAACAGCTGTGAACAGCCATGAACAGCCATGTACAGCTGGGTATAGCTGTGTACTGCTGTGAACATCCTGTGCACAGCCATGAGAACCCATGTAGAGCCATGAACACCTGTGAAACCTTGTGCACACCCATGTCCAGCCGTGAACAGCCATGAACCCCCATGTAAAGCTGTGCACAGCCAGGCACAACCATGTACTGCTGTGCACATCCACGTATGGTTGTGAACACCCGTGTAAAGCCGTGCCGAGCTGGGCACACCCATGTGCACCCGTGTGGAGCTGTGCCCACCCGTGACGAGCCACGCACCGCCCCGTCCCCCTCCCTCTCCCCTCCTCGTCCTCCTCCCTGTCCAAGTGTCCTCCTCTCCACCCTGCTGTCCCCCTCCCCATCCCACTGTCCTCTTTCTATCCTGGTGTGCCCCTCCTATCCCAGGGTCCCCTTCCCACCCCACTGTCCCCTTCCTATCCTGGTGTCCCCTTCCCATCCCACTGTCCCCTTCCCATCCCAGTGTCCCACTCTCATCCCAGTGTCCTCCTCCCCGTCCCAGTTTCCCTCTCCCACCCCACGGTCCCTTTCCCCTCCCAGTGTCCCCTTCCCACCCTGCTGTCCCCTTCCTATTCCAGTGTCCCCTTCCCCACCCCACTGTCCCTTTCCCACCCCGCTGTCCCCCTCCTGCTCCAGTGTCCCCGTCTCAGTGCCCCCTCCCTGTCACTCACTGCGCCCCTTGGCCTTGATCTCCTGGATGACGAAGGAGAAGTTGCCGCTGTCTTGGAACACGACGTCCATGACCGTGAGGTTGCGCAGGGTGGGCAGCTGGACGTACAAGCCCTCGGCGGCGAAGAAGCAGGGCCGGTCGTCCACCCTCTCGTCCCAGTACACGAGCAGCGCCCGGCGCGTCCAGTTGAAGCGGCGGTGGAGCCGCACGCCCAGCTCACCCAGTTTGCGGTGGCTGGGGCCGGCGCGTGTGGTCAGCGCAAACTCCTCGCGCTTGTCGTCGAAGCCGTGGGCCTCGGCCCCCGCCGTGACCAGCGGCAGCCGCCAGTGGCTGGTGAACCGGGCCACGGGTGCCGCCGTGTACACGCACCCGGGGCCCACGAAGGCGGCGGGGTGGTGGGCCAGGCGCAGGTCGACGGCGGCCAACGGCGCGGCCATCTCGGAGCACACACCGTGCCGGTCCTCGCTGTCGCCGAACACCCAGCGGAGCGTGAAGCCGGGCAGCAGATCCCGCCGGGAGTTGACGGCGGCCACGGCCAAGCGCACGGCGGGGCCCACGCGCGGCCAAGCCCAGGGGTAGGTGAGGTTGTGCCGGGGCAGCACCACGGCGAGGGTCAGCGCGGCGCTCCCGGGGGTGGTCCCGGGGGGCGTCGGGCTCGGGGTCGCCGCGGCCGCGCCGAGGAGCAGGGACAGCGCCAGCGCCGCCAGCATCGCCCACGGACGGTGGCAGAGTGGCAGAGTGGCGTGTCCCCCCCTCCCACGGCGGGGCTGAGCCCTTCCTCGCCCCCCCCACTGGTGACACAAAGGGCCGTTATCATCCACACCGACCTTAACTCCTTCCTCGCCGCTCCCCCCGCGGCGCCTCGGGCGGGATGGGCGGCGCACGGGGCCGCCCGCCGGCGGGGGGGGATTCCCGCTCTCAGAGGGGGTCCCGGCCCCTGCAATGCGCCGCGATGTGTCCCCCTCCCCTCCCCGTGTCTTGTCGCGACCACCCGGGTGCTGCCGCTGACCCGCCCCACGACCGGACACGGGCACGAGTGAGGCGCTGAGACCCGATGAACTCGTCAGTGGGGCGGGGGACGCCCCAAAACGCGGCCCCCGCCCTGTCTCCGCGCGGCGCCGGAGCCTCCGGGCGGCCCCGGCGGAGGGGTCGTGGGGGGCTCGGGCATCTCTCGCCCCCCCTTTCCGCACCCGTGGGAGGTTCTGCCCCACGGAGGGGTCCCCGCGGCCCCACGGGAGTGGGGGGTGACCCCGGAGGTGCCACTCGGGGGGTCGCGCGGCTGCTGGGGACACTGGGGGTACTCGAGGGACACGCGCGGACGGGGACGCGTGCGGGGGTTGAGGACGCGCGTGGACGGGCACACACGCAGATCCGGGGTGGTCCAACCCCGGGACAGTCCAAAGCCGGGATGGTCCAAGCCCTGGGACACGCGCAGTCCCCCGGGGACACCCCGAGCCCCCGGGTCTGACGACACACGTGACAGCCGTTACCCCGTGGGGCGGGACGAGCTGCAAAAAGTATTAAGAACCATTAAAGTCGCCTTAAAGCAGCGGTAAAACCCGACGCGATTAACGAGATCGGTGCTGAGGAAAAGAAAAAGTCAGCGCTAGCAGAGGATGGTTTCGATCCATCGACCTCTGGGTTATGGGCCCAGCACGCTCCCGCTGCGCCACTCTGCTGCTGTATAGGGCCCTCCCGGCCGCGAGGTAAGGCACCAACCCGCTCGCGCCCCATTCACCGACCCGGCTCCCCCCAGCGGCCGCGCTCCGCTATTGGTGGTTTCTGCCTTAGATTGATGCGCGGTCAGACCAATGGAGAGCGGGGAGCGGCCCCGGGAGGGCGGGCCGGCGGATGGAGGTGACCAATGGGAGGGAGGGTTGCTGCGGGGTCTGAGAGCGGCGGTTTATTGTCGGGAGCGGCGGAGACATGAGGTGGGGGAAAACCGGGAATGAGGGAGGGGATATCGGGAATGGGGGGATACCGGGAATGAGGAAGGGGATATCGGGAATGGGGGGATACCGGGAATGAGGGAGGGGATATCGGGAATGGGGAATACCGGGAATGAGGGGGGGACCAGGACCGGGACCAGGGAGGGACCGGGGTAGAACTGGGGGGTAACCGGGACTGGGGGGACACCGGACAGGGGGCGGCGAGATCGGGGCGGATCGGGATGGAACCAGCGGGGGGACAGGACCGGGACCGGGAGGGGTAACGGGGAGCGGCGGGATGGGGGGTGTGGGGGTGGGACCGGGGATCGCTCGGACCCCCCGTTATCGCTCCCGTTCTCTCCCCGCAGGGGTGACCGAGGCCGCGGCCGCGGCGGCCGCTTCGGATCCAGGGGAGTCCTGGGAATGCTTCGGATGCGGGGAGGGCGGTAGGGGGTGTCTCGGGGGGGGCTCAGGTAACCCTGCCGGGCCATCCCACATGTCGTGACAGCGCTCTGTCGTGACAGGAGGGTGGGCTTGGGGGGGGACAAAGCCCCGCCCAGAGAGTGAAGTGGGGTCTTCTCTCCCCTTTAGGTTCCGGCCCTTTGTGCCCCACATCCCCTTTGACTTCTATGTCGTGAGTAACCCCCGTTCCGAGGGGATCCAGGGGGGCTTTTCTGGGGATTGCCAGGGGTTTTCCAGCTTGAACGACCCCCCATCCCTGTTTTGGGGGGTTTGGATCATTTTTTTGGGGGGGTTATACCAGATCAATCCCTGGATTGAGGTTTGTCCCCCCTCTCCAACCCTCGGGGTGACCCCAATACCTCCTCTCAGGTGTCCTCTCGGTCCCGCAGCAACACCTGTTTCCCACCTTTTCCAGGAAGAAATCATTCCCTCATCCCGAATTCCCTGAGTTTCTGCCCTTTAGGGATGTGATTCCAAGGCCCGGTAGCTGCAGATTTAATGAGTTAAATTATTAAATTAATTAATATAGTTAATAAAACCCTCTGAAGCTGCACAGGTGGGAGCTCCTGGACACTCGTGGAGCTCCGGTAGGATCATGTGAACAGGGAATTGTGTTGGAAAGTAAAATCCCAGTGGGAATTTCATCCCATTCCAGTGTGAGATGGCCTTTCCTCGTGTCAAACCTGCAGCTGATGAGACAGCCTTCAGCGAGGCCCTGCTCAAGAGGAATCAGGACCTGGCTCCCACCGCTGCCGAGCAGGTGCCCAAAATTCCCTCAGATCCTTGGGATGGGTGTTGGAGAATCCGAAGTCCTTCAGGGACTCACAGGAGCGGCCTAAAAATGAATTAATTCTCTGGAATGAGCACCCAGGAGGAGATTCTTGGATGATTTTGTGCTGAATGAGCACCCAGGAGGAGATTCTTGGATGATTTTGTGCTCTGCAAGTGGAATTGTTGAGAGGTTTTCCTGGATAATCCCCCCCTCCTGTTCCTTCCCAGGCTTCCATCCTGTCCCTGGTGACCAAGATCAACAATGTCATTGACAACTTAATCGTGGCACCTGGAACCTTTGAAGTGGTGAGCCCAAAGTTGGGAAAAGAGCTCCGTGGGGAGATGATGGACTGGTGGGATTGGGAAAAGAGTGCCCTGGGGAGATGGTCCCTCACAAGGGCCTTGGTGGTCCTGGCCCAGGGCAGATTAAGGATCAATACTGAGCCCCCAAAATGCTGCACTGTGCGTTGAATTCCTGGGATTTGGGGTTGTCCTTCCTACAGCAAATTGAGGAGGTTCGCCAGGTGGGCTCCTACAAGAAGGGCACGATGACCACGGGGCACAACGTGGCAGATCTGGTGGTGATCCTGAAGATCCTGCCCACCTGTGAGTGCTGGCTGGCTGGGATCAGGTGGGATCGGAGCGACTCCCAGCCCTGCTCCAACCCTTCTCCTTTTCCTTCTTTTCCCCAGTGGAAGCTGTGGCAGCCTTGGGGAACAAGGTGGTGGAGAGCCTGAGGGCGCAGGACCCCAGCGAAGGTGGGACCTCTGGAGCAATGCAGGCTGAGTTCCCGTGTTCCCAGGAGTTTTCCAGCCCCTCCATGTGGAATTCCCGGTTTTCCCCCCCAGTGCTGACCATGCTGACCAACGAGACGGGCTTTGAGATCAGCTCAGCCGACGCCACGGTGAAGATCCTCATCACCACCGTGCCACCCAACCTGCGCAAGCTGGACCCGGAGCTGCACCGTGAGGGCCCGGCCGCGCTTCCCACTGGGATCCGGGGCAGAGGGAGCACCTGGTGCCCCCTCCCTGTGCCTCTCTGGGTTGGTGAACCGGGACTTTGTGCTTTTTGCAGTGGACATCAAGGTGCTGCAGAGCGCCCTGGCCGCCATCCGGCACGCACGGTGGTTTGAGGAGAACGCCTCGCAGTCCACGTGAGTTCCAAGGGAATCATGGATCCAAGGATCATGGGTCTCCTTATGGAGAATGTGGAGTGGTGTTGGTGGTGCAGGACTGACCCTCCTCCTGCCTCTGCCCCAGGGTGAAGGTCCTGATCCGGCTGCTCAAGGACCTGAGGATCCGCTTCCCCGGCTTTGAGCCGCTCACGCCGTGGATCCTGGACCTGCTGGTGGGGGACATGGATGTGGAGCTGATCCCGATCCCAATCCCAGTAGGGCTTGGGATTCTTCCCCTGAGCTGGGATTCTTCCCTTCCTGCCCTAATTCCTCTGCCCTTCCTGTTCCAGGGGCACTACGCCGTGATGAACAACCCCACCCGGCAGCCCCTGGCTCTCAACATCGCCTACAGGTCAATCCCAGGGGATAAATTCCTGCTGTGGCTCCGTTTTCCCTGTAAAACCACTGGAGCGGTGCCTGGGAGATGAATCCGGCTCCTCCAGCTGGGAGCTGCTGGCTGTATTTCTGCTGGAATGCTCCAGTTTGAACCCGAAATGTCCTGTGTGCAGGCGCTGCCTCCAGATCCTGGCGGCCGGGCTCTTCCTGCCCGGATCTGTGGGCATCACGGATCCCTGCGAGAGCGGCAACTTCCGGGTGCACACGGTGATGACGCTGGAACAGCAGGTGAAGGGGATCCCTGCAGGGGAGGGGATGCTTGGGGGGTCCCTGTCCCTGCACTGACCCCTCCCCACCCCCAGGACATGGTGTGTTACACGGCCCAGACCCTCGTCCGCATCCTGTCCCACGGGGGCTACCGGAAGATCCTGGGACAGGAGGGAGACGCCAGCTGTGAGTGGGGGTGTCCCTGTGAGAATGGGGCTGGAATCCCAGGGGTGTCCGGGTGGGAATAAAGCTGGAATCCCGGGGGTATCCAGGTGGGAATGGGGCTGGAATCCCAGGGGCATTCAGGGGGGAATGGAGCTGGAATCCCGGGGGTATCCGGATGGGAATGGGGCTGGAATCCAGCGCCACCTGTTGGGGCAGACCTGGCGTCCGAGATGTCCACGTGGGACGGGGTGATCGTGACACCCTCGGAGAAGGCGTACGAGAAACCCCCAGAGAAGAAGGAAGGGGAGGAGGAAGAGGAAAACCAGGAAGAGCCAGCAGCGGGAGAGGAGGAGGAGAGCATGGAGACCCAGGAGTGAGGGCACAGGGACACCTGGGGCAGGAGAGGGCCCCTGACTTGGCCCTGTCCGTGTTTTAAAAGTTGCACATTAAAGTGTTCCCCCTTTCCAGTGAGTCCTGGTTGGTCAGGGACACACAGGATGGATGGGAATGACACTGGTGGGGTGGCAGGAGAAGGTTCCAGAAGTTGAAAGGACCCACCTGGGGGGTGCCTGAACCCCAAATCCCACCTGAGGACACCTAAAACCCACCTGGGGCTGCCCAAACCCCAAATCCCACCTGGTGACACCCAAACCCTACCTGGGGGTGCCCTCACTTCACCGTGGGCTTCTCAAACCCCCCTGGGGCTGCCCAACGCCCCCTGCTTGTGCCCAGACCTCCCCTGGCAACCCCTGCTTTCCCCACTGTCCCCAAGGCCCCTCAGGGACGTGGCACCATCACGGACTCCAGCGTCACTTTTATTCCAGCACCCCCAAATCCGGGCACACGACTCGGGGGGGGTCCCTGCTCCCCGTGTGGCAGGTGAGGAGGGACACCCCCCGAATTCCCAAGGCTGTGATCCCGGGGATACCTGCTCCCCTGGCTCTCACTTGCCCTGGTAGCCCCCAGCCTCCAGCATCGCCCTCCTCCGTACGGTCTCCTTGGCCACGCTGTGGTTCAGCCTCCGTAGCCGCTCCTGGGCAGGAAAACCCCCCTCTGTGAGTGCCCAGGGGGGCTCTGGGACCCCCCACAACCCCTCTTTGCCTCCCAGAGCTCCACCTGGGCGTTCTGCAGGATGTTGTTGACCAGCACCACCCGGCGCCGGGCGTTGAGCAGCTTCTTCACATAGGGGTCGAGGTCAAGGGCCACCTTCTGGTCCTCGTTGATGCGGCAAAGCTCTGAGGAGGGGGCACAGAGCCAGTGAACCCCCTGTGCCCCCCAAACCTGGGGGTGAGGGGTGGCAGAGGTGACCCCTCCCCGTTTTTGGCTCACCTGTGGCCAGGCTGTCGATGTGCTCCCGCAGCTCCACCTGGCTCTCCCTGCGAGGGGACAGGGAAAACATTGGACCCCACCCCAAAGGCCCCTCAATATGGGATCTGTGTCCTCAGCACCCCCAGCCGAAAAGTCACCCCCCCAGGGGACCTGGACTCCCCTCAGATACCACAGATACCCTCTCAGCCCTACCTGCACCTCAGCCCCCGCGCTCCTCCTGCCGCTCCCGGCCCGCCCTGCCCGGTTCGTGTGGCCGTACCTGACGCTGTGGACGTGACGGTCGAGCTGTCTCACGGCGGGGCGCAGGAATTGCAGCAGCCCCTCAGCGAAGAGCTCCCGGGCCGCGGGGCCGCTCCCCACCGCCATCTTGGCCCCCCCACGCGCCGCGGGGGCTGCTGGGAAACCGAGTCCGCCGGGACGGGAAAGGCCGCGGGGACTGATGGGCAATGTAGTCCCGAGTGGGGACAGACGAGGCGCAGCTCAGGAACATCTAGAGGCACAACCGCACCGCTGACAGACAGGCCACAAACCCCAACCCCGTCCATTACAGAACGGTTAAAACAACACGTTTGGGGTCCTTTCACCTTGTTTTTTTGGCTTTTTTTCCTCCTCTTTTTTTAGGGCTTTCCCTCGTTCCCTCAGCCCCTTCCTATTCCTCAGCCCTCTCCTGCCTACCCTCAGCCCCCTCAATCCCGTTTCCGCATTTGCCTGTTCCCCTCAGTATCAAAAGTAGCGGCCGGAGAGCGTGAGACACCGCCGCACCGCAGCCAGTGGCAGCCGCCGTAACAACCGTCCCTCGCCTCGCCAGCCAATAGCGGCTGCGCTTACGCTGGCTGAGCACACACGGACCCAGTTCCCCCCGCCGGACTCCGGCCCCGATCCCAACTCGATGGAGCCGGTGGGTTCCTGGGGCTGCGACCGCATTCCCTCCACTTCCTTCTGCCCCTATAGAGTAATTCCATGGCAGAGGAGGAGAAAAATCCCATTTTCTGGGAAAAAAACCCAACCCCTAAACATGGCTTTGGGAATTATTTTTCTCCTTTGTTATAACCAACCAGAAATGGTTGGTTCCATTCCAATGGAACCAGAAGGGGCTGCTGCCCAAACCCCAAATCCCAATGGAACCAGAATAGGTCACAGAAGGGGTGAAATTCAAACCTGGAAGGGAATCACAAACCCTTCACCAAGCCACAGGGTACAATTGTTTTTTGGGGAAAAATGACAGATTTTGGAGTCTGTGCTGTAAGAGATAGTTCTGATGCTCTGCTTCGCTGTCCCAGCTGGAATTTTATGTCCCTGCCTCCCATTCCTTTAAACAAGCACTTGAACCACAGAAACACGGTGCCAAAGGAACTTTAAACCCCAAAAAAATCCACTGAAAGGGAATTTTCCTCCTGCTCCAACCTACAGGAACTTCTGGTGTGGAATAAGAGGATTTGAGCATCTTGAAGGAAAACAACAGCTAAACTTGGGCTCTTGGCCCTGCTGGGATGGTTGGGTTTGGCTTCAGGTGGGTTCAACTGAACTCTACAGGAGTGAACCTGGCGATCCAAAAATACAACCGAGCCATCCCAAAATCCCAACAAGAGCATCCCAGAACACAACAAAAACATCCCCAAATCCAACAGAAACACCCCAAACCCCAACCACGGAGCTCCAGAGGCACACCAAGGCCTGACCCCCATCCCACAGACGCGTCACCAGCGGTGGATCCATCCCATTTTCCTCAGGGGGGGGAAAAAAAACCACCGAAAAAGATCCCCCCCAAAAAACAATCCCAAAAAAAGTTTAATACAACAGAGAGAGTATCAAAACATCGAAGAACACACTAAGTCTGAATTCTCCATGGGGAATGGAGAAGGGCTCTCCCAGCACGGCACAAGCTCCGCGGGCAGTCCTGGCCCCTCAGTCGGTGGCCTCGGGATCCGTCTGTGCCATGTAGGCGTCCAGCTCGGCGTCCAGGTGTCCCTTGGTCTTGGACATGTAGGCATCCAGCTGGTTGTCCAGCTGCTCCTTGGTCAGGGCCGGCCGTGCGGAGCCTCTGCCGCGGCCTCGGCCTCTCCCGCGGCCCCCGAAGCCGCCCCGGCCCCGGCTGGACATGCCGCGACCTGGCAGGGATGGAAAACCAGTCACACCTTCCAGCCAAGGAATTCTCAACTCTGGATTCCCTACCCCAGCCCTCCAGGTGCCCAGAGAGATGGTGGAGCCATGGATACACGCCCAGCTTGCTCCAGTCCCTCTGTGTTTGTCAGTCCAAGAGCTACCGCTCAAAGCTGCTGAAGAATTGGGAGCTTCCCAAGAATTCCTCAGTCCCAGCCCAACCTTAACATCTGGCTGCCCCCACCCCTCCTCCAACAGCTGGCTCCAGGTTTTCCTCTCCCACCCAATTCAAGCCCCTTCTCCATTTTATTGTTAAAAATAACCAGCTCTTGGATAAATGAGCTTTTCAAATTCCAGACTTGGAATTTTAGAGGCTGGAGGTTCCACCCCCCGACCCTGAGCAGGAGAAGGGACTGCAGCTGAACTCCCGTTATCCCTGAGGTCTGGGCACACTCACCTCTGCCTCCGAGCCCCCCTCGGCCCATGGCCCCTCGGCCCAGGCCGCCTCTTCCCGGCCCTCCGCGGCCCCTGAGCCCTCCTCTCCGCAGCCCCATCCGGGGGGCGATCCCCCTCCCACCGCGGAGCAGCCCCTGACCTGTGATGGAACAGCCAAAAAAACCGGGATTCAGGCTGAGGAACAGCCAGGGGGACGTCAGGGCTGCGGGCAGGGGGTGGCACCCACCTCGGAGCGTGGCAGCCCCTCGGATCATGGCCCGGGCACCGCGGCCCCGCAGGGTCCCCCGTGGAATTCCGCGCTGGCCCAGGGCCAGGCCCCGGCCCCCCAGGGCCCCCCGGGCCAGCGCTCCCGCCGGCCGGCCCAGCCGAGCCTGGATGTTGCTCTTCCCGAGACGCTGCTTCAAGCTCTTCTGGAAGAGAGGATTGGGTAGGGAAAAAGCGGAAGTCATGCAGCAATCTGGGATTGGGGACACGACATGAGATGTGGGATAGCACTCCTAAAACGCAGGGCTATGCCTGGAAGCCAGGCCTGCATTCCCAAAACAATCAGCAACTCCTCTGTTTTCCTCGCAGCCAAGGGAGGGTGGAGCTGGGGTGGGGTTTTAAGGGCTGGAGGTGGGACTGTGAGGTGAAGCACTCGGCAGCTCCCGAACCCTGGGATGAGACATTTCTCTGGAAAAATAGAGAGGAGACGTCAACAGCCAGCACTGAACACCCCCATGGCAACAGCAACCACCAGGAGGTGACAAATTACTTATCTGAGGTAAAAAGCGGGATTTTCTGCAAGTCCCTCAAGGTGTCTTGTTTTTAGGATCATAGAATATCCCAAATGGGAAAGGACCCACAAGGATTGAGTCCAACCCCCGGCCCTGCACAGACACCCCAACAATCCCATCGTGTCCCTCGAGCGTTGTCCAAACGCTCCTGGAGCTCAGGCAGCCTTGGGGCCGCGCCCACTGCCCTGGGGAGCCTGGGCAGTGCCCAACCAACTACCCTCTGGGAGAAAAACCTTTTCCTAAAATCCAGCCTAACCCTCCCCTGGCACAGCTCCAGCTGTTCCCTCAGGTCCTGTTCCTGCTCACACGGAGCAGAGATCGGAGCTGCCTCTCAGGAGGAGCTGCAGCCCCCTGAGGTCTCCCACCAGTCTTGTCTCTTCCAGCTGAACAAGCCTCAGTTGCTCCTCGTGTGGCCCCTCCAGACCCTTCCTCATCCTTGTGTCCCTCTTTTTGGACCTTCAAGAGCCTTTTTACAGAATCTCAGAACCCGTGAGGTCGGAAAAGCCCTCCCAGCCCATGGAGTCCAGCCTGTGCCCCATCCCCACCTCGTCCCCCAGCCCAGAACACTCAGTGCCACAGCCAGTCCTTCTCTGGACACCTCCAGGGCTGGGGACTCCCCCACCTCCCTGGGCAGCCCCTGACAAGGCCTGAACACCCTTTCCATGGGGAAATTCCTCCTCATGGCCAACCTGACCCTCCTGTTGGGAGCTGAGAGAAGATCCTCCCTGAGCCTCCTTTTCTCCAGTGATCCCTCACAGGACTCACCCTCCAGCCCCTTCCCTTCTTTATCTCTGAGGAGCTTATTTTCCACATCCCTCCAAGCCCAAAATCCAGCTTTTCCTCACCTGTTTGAGCTTCAGAGCAGCCTGGACAGACGGTCTGTTCTCCATCTGCTGGGCCAGGCGTCTGTTTCTGGCGCTGGCCAGCTGCTGCTGCTGCATGGTGGCCCGAATATTCACCGGCATCGGCTGTTTGTTCTTCAGCATGTTAGTGAAGCTTCAAGGTCGAATAAAACGGGGTTTAATTAAAGCTTAAAACACACAATTACTGGCATTTCACGGTGCTCGAGTGGGTCTCCAGCTCCCATGAACCTTATGCAAAGAGTGGTACTTTTATGGGATTACGGATTCCTCGCTTGCCACGAGGACTGGAAAAGGTAGGAATGAGGTGGAAGTTCAGTCAGGATGAGAAAGCTGGAGGTTTAGTGGGTTTAGAGGTGGCAGAAGGGGTGACAACCAGCAGGAAGCAGGGATGGCCATGACAGGTGGGAGAAACGGGACAGCAAAAGCCAAATTAACCCCCCAAAATCCGGGAAAAGCTTAAAAACTCCAGGCCAGGAGGCAGGTTAGAAGGACACTGTGCCCTGAAATGCCTGGTGTGCTCTGGTGCTGCGGGAACCAGGTTGGAAATGATCACTTTAAAGGCTTTTCCAACATTAAATAATGCCACGATTCTACAAAATTCCACCACCCAAAGCACCTCCTAATTTCCACCCAACTGTTTTCCTGAAATGAGGCACTTGAGAATTTGTTTGGTGCTTTTAGTGCTTAATTTAAGAGCAAGCACACAGTGAGATGGTAAATAAAGCCCCTGAACAGCATCCTGGGAGCTGAAGAGTGGAATAAATCCCCTAAAAATGAGGAATATGGGCTGATGTGCCAGTAAGCTCAGCCTACAGCTCCCTGCAGCGCTGCTGGAGCAAGAACTGCCCCAAAACTTCTCAGTCGTAAGAGAATTAACCCCAAAGTGCTCAGCAGGGCAGCGAGACACCTGTTAGTTGTCACAGAGGAGCCACACGTGGAAAACCAGCGGAATGACCCACGGGAAGAGCGCGAGGACAGAGGAGAGATGGAGGTGAAGCGAAGCATTTGCCTCTTACAAGGCCCAAAGAGCCTTTGGGCTGGTTCCAGGGGCCACCACCGGCCTCTTACAGGGCTCACCCGGGCAGGTGGGACCCTCGGGCGCGGCGGCCGGGCCAAAATACCAATGTCAAAAACATGTGGGAGAGACAGGGAGGGTGCGTGAGGTTGGTCTCTGCTCTTACAACACATCCCACCACATTTCCGTGGCACGCGAACATTAAACCACGGAGCAATCCCTCCGCAACTGGGCCCTTTTAACCCGCTGTGCCACCGGACCTGGAGGCGAAGGCAGGTGTGGAGGCACCTGCTCGCTCGACGAGGTTAAAAGAGGGCGGGACCCATGGTGGGCTTGGATTTGGGCAGTGAGAATTAAGTATAAAAACATGGTTTCTTAGGAGCTGAAGGTGCCGTTGGCTTCCTCACCGCTCGTTCAGAGACATCTTGGTGGTGCTCTTTAGCACGACCTTCGGTGCTGACTGTGCAGCCATCTTCAGAGAATCTGCAAAACAGGGCCAAAAGGGAAAATTTACACCTTTATTCTACATTTCTACTGTTAAATATTAAATAATCCCTCCATTTTTGCCCCTTGAGTGGAGAAAAAACCAACCTACCCCACTCCTATGTGTAATATATTATTTTTAGTGTTTTCTAGCCCTTTGCCAAAATTTTTAGGTTCTGATTGTGATGATTTTAGAGACTGTGTGATTTTTTAATGTTTTGTAGCCCCCCTGCCAGTTTTAATAAATCAGGGAGCTACTTTAACTCATCCTTACCAAAAATTTATCTTTTTGTAGTGAATATTTTGCCAATATTAAGAATAGTAATACAAAAATCCAGCAGCAAGATGGCAATCAAGTGGCACCTTCAGATAAAAATTTGCCAAACAAAGCCAAAAATATCAAAATTATACGATTATATGCTTATATGGTTAAACGTTAAAAAATTCTCCATTCTGGGTGGAGAGAACTGAGAGGCAGGTTATGGGTATTATAGTAACAGACTTTTAGTATTTTCTAGCCCTAATAAATCAGGGAGTTACTTTATTTTACCCTTACTAAAAAGGTGTCTTACAGTGAATATTTTCCTGTTATTTGGGGTAATAATACAAAAATCCAGCAGCAAATGGCAACTAAATGCCTTTAGCAGAGTAACACCTCCACATTTCCCACGTTTTTAGCATCAGTAAGAGGCAAATCCCAATTTTAAGGGCACAGGGCGTAAAATCGGGAATAAAAATCCAAGATTATGCTACACAAGCATCATATCCTTTAAAAATACCGAGCGAGGTTCCACCCGACTCAGGGCAGGGATTTAAATCCCCCTCAGTGCTGGATGCTACGGAAACATGCCGAGCTCCAACCCCCGAGCTCTGCAGATCGATTTATTAATTTATTTTTATAATTAGCACCAAATTTAACGGGTGGGTGACCGGGCCGCGCTCACCCTACAACACCCTTAAAACCTCGCTTTTTGGAGAGGATTTACAGCCAGAAATCGAGCCAACCGGCAGCCTCGCTTCTCATTTAATTATTTTTAATAATTTTAGTGGGCTTTTAAAAATATAAAGTGGTTTTTTAAGCGGTTTTTTTTCCTGAGTGACCGTCGCGGGGGTATCCCCGCTCCGCCCCCGTCAGCCCCGAGAACAGCTCCGGGCACGGAGCCGGGGGAAGAGGGCCCCCCCCCCCAGAACCCTGAGGGGACCCTCCGGAGCTCTAAGGGGGCCCCGAGGCCTGTCCCGCCCCCTTCCCCCCCCCCCGCAGCCAGGGCAGTCTCTCACCGAAGCAGACGGTCGCCAGGTCTCCGGTGGCTCCGGCGGGCGGTCAGGTGTTAGTGGGGCCGGTGCGGGGCAGGCGCGGGGCGGGGGCCGGGGCCGGGGCCGGGGCTGGCGCTGAACTCCGCCCGCTCCCGCCGCCGCCGCCGCTTCTCCCTCAGCCGCCCGCGACAAAATGGCGGCGGCGCTGCTCCCGCCCCCCCGAAATGGCGGCCGCGCGCCCGGCCACGCCCAACGCTCGCGAGCCACGCAAGGAGAGCGCTGATTGGTGTTCCCCCGGGGAAAGGGGGCGGGGCAGATGGGGGGGGGGAAACTATGGTATCCATGGACGTCATATTGACGTGATGACGTCACGTGGATCGGGTGTCGTCATGGAATCCTGGGAGCAGGGAATCATGGGATTGTGGAATGGTGGAGTCATACAATCATGGAATCATGGAGTCGCAGAATCATGGAATCACAGAATTCTGTGGAATCACGGAATTGCAGTAGCATCATCACAGAATCAAGGAATCAGGGATTAATAGAACCATGGAATCACAGAATCATACAATTATGTAATTCTGGAATCATACAGAATCATGGAATCATGGAATATCCTGAGTTGGAAGGGACTCAAAGAATCGTCCAGTCCAGCTCCTGGCCATGCACAGGATCCCCCCAAAAACCCCACCAAAACCCCACCAAAATTCCAACCTTGGAATGTTGCCCAGGTGCTCCTTGACCCCTGGGGACTCCATTCCCATTCCCCTCTGAGGGCAGACCCTTTCCCAATCCCACCCCAGCCCTGCTGTGCTGGGATTCCTGGCAGATGATGGCGCTGGTGGCCCTGGCAGGGCCATTGGCTCCCAGCCCATCCCACTGGGATCCCAACCGGTTCCTCCAGCCTCACGGGTGTGGTCCTGGAGACTCCGGAGGCTCCGACAGCGAGTCCTGACCTGTCACCCCCCAGATCCCGGTGTCCCCGTGTCCCACATCCCAACACTGCCCGGGATCACCTGCTCCCTGGGGCGATCAAGGATGGATTTCAGGCTCCCTGGATGGATCAGGGTGGAGCCAGGGATGTCTGCAGGCACTTGGGGTGACCCTGGGTGGCTTGGGAGAGGGAAAACTCCCTGGAATCCCTGGAGGCTCTCGGAGGGGGACGCTGGGAATGAAGGAGCTGCCAACACACCCGGGCTGGGTCGGTGCCTTTATTGTGGAGCTGGATCCCGGCGGGATCCCCTGGGAATGCTGGGGAGCAGAGAGGGGGTGGCGGGGGAGGGTCTGGATTTTGGGAATGCCGTGTGTGCAGGGTGGGAGCACAGCAGGTCAGGCGTTCTCCCAGAAGAAGGTGTTGCAGGCCACGGTCAGGGCAGCCACCAGGACCACGAACTCCTGGAAATCCACCTCCCCGTCGCCGTTCTCATCCAGGTCCTGCATGATCTTCTCCACGGCCCCCGTGTCCTTTTGGGTCTGGTGGGGGGGCACAGGGTGAGCACAGGGGGAAAGAGGGGAAGGGGAGAGCCCCCCAGTGCTGCAACTGGTCCCAGTTACCTCCAGGAAACATCCCAGCTCGCTCTGCAGCAGCTCCTTGAGCTCCTTCTTGCTCAGCTTGTACTTGTCCCCCTCCTTCCCAGAGTAGTGGTGGAAGACGTTGATGAGGGTCTCCATGGCCCCTTCCAGCTGTGACGCCATGGGTCTGGCTGTGGGAACCACCCCCCCGTCATGGGGGGCACCCACCAGCCCCCCTTCAATGACACGCCCCCCAAATGTCACCCACCCCCTGCCCCGTCCCCTTCCCGGCAGCGTTTCCTGGTCCCGCTGGGCAGGGATCGACACTGAGGATCTGGGGGTCCCCGGGCATCCTGGTACCCCTCAGGGTAGGGTGGGGGGCTCGTCCGAGGGGAAAAGACCCCATGCACCTGCCCCACTTTCAGTGTGCCCACCCTGTTCCCCCTCCCATTCCCGGCAGCGTCACGTTGGTCCGGCTCCCGTCCCTCGTCGCTGTGCAGGGATCAACACTGTGGATCTGGGTGTCCCAGGGCATCCTGGGCATTCCCAGGGTTGGGTGGGGGGCTCCGGGGTGCCGGGATGACACCCCCTCCACCTCCCCCCTCACAGGGCAGCCCCCAAACGTCACCCACCCCCTGCCCTGTCCTGGTCCCTCTGCTCACTCTGCGCTGGGCAGGGACTGACACTGCAAATCTGGGGGTCCCACGGCACCCTGGTGCCCCCCAGGGCTGGGTGGGGGGCTCCTCCGAGGGGGAGGGACCCCATCCACCAGCCCCCCTTCCAATGACACCTCGCTCCCTGCCCTGTCCCCTTCCCGGCAGCGTCACGTTTGTCCTGTCCCTCGGTGCCGGGCAGGGATCGACCCATGGGATGTGGGGGTCCCTGGGCTGGGTGGGGGGCTCCTCTGGGATGGGGGGACCCCTCCCCTGCCCCTCACAGGCCACCTGTGCTCACCTGAGCTCCCCGTGCTGCGAGTGCTCCCAGACGGGGCCGCCGGGGACGCTAAATAAGCTCCAAGCCCCCTCCCTCCGGGAGGATCCGATACCGGGGCTGGACAGCCCGGCTGGCACCACCGGCCACCCCCACGGGGGCTGAGACCTGGGGGGCTGGACCCCCGGGATGGCACCAGGACAGCACCGGGAAGCACTTCCAGCCCCACTGGAGCTTGTGGGGTTCTGATGGGAAGGGATGGGGTGGGCACGGCGTCACTTTGAGGGGCTCAGTGCCCTCCTCATGTGTCCCTCACCACCCCCAGGGATGAGTCTGGACCCCTAGAATGGCACTGGGATGGCTCTGGAAAGTACTTCCAGCCCCACCGGAGCTTGGGGGGTTCTGGCAGGAAGGGATGGGGTGGGCACAGCGTCACTTTGGAGGGCTCAGTGCACCCCCATAGATGAGCCTGGACCCCTGGGATGCTGGGGAAGTGTGGGGTGGGCATTGGGTCGCTGTTAGGGTCAGTCCCACCCTAGGCTCATGTCCCTCATGTCTCTGGTGTCCCTGGTGTCCTTTGCGTCACCACAGACCCCTCGTGTCCTGAGCGCCCGGGGTCTGACCCCGCGGGGTCCCCCTGGCATCCCCCATCTGTCAGCGGTGCCGTTGGTGCCAAGACTGTGCCCAGCCCTTGTCCCAGGGCTGGAAAGGGATCCGGTGTCCTGGGCCCTGACACGGGAGCCGGCGGGGCCGGGGGGAGCCGAGGGGGCTATCGGGTGACTCCAGCGCGTCCCCCGGGGCCCCCCGAGCGCTGAAAGGCCTCTTGTCACTCTCAAAAGGCCCCACAATTCCAGCCCGGACGTTGCTCCAGCAACGCCTCGGCCAAGAAACCAGATTCCCGAGCCGGCCCTGGAAATGCTGATAATCCGGGCTCCCATTACGGCCCCGGATCCGCACAGGCTGGACCCCCACGGCCTGCCCGGCTCCGGTGGCCCCGCGGGAGCTCGGCCTCCAAAATCATCATCCCCCCTCTTGGAGACCCCCCACACAGGGATTGGGACCCCCCACAGGGGCTGGAATCTCCCTCCAAGGATTGAGACCCCTCACAGGGATTGGGATCTCCCTCCAAGGGTTGGGAGCCCCCAGAGAGGGGCTGCCGGGAGCTGCTTTTCGCAAGAGCGGGGTGATGCCAGGCTCTTTATCCCAAATTCCAGCCCTAATTTGGGGCTAATTATATCCTGCTCCCTCCTTTCCATCTCCTGCACTTCCTGTCCCTGGGGTTGGGAAATGCCCAGGTCGGTCCCCACTCAGGGACCCCAAAACCACAGTGAGATCACCTGACACCACTGTGTCAGGGAGGAGGGGGACTGGAGGGTTTGGGGTCACATGCAGGGTCCTGGGGGTCCCCTGTCCTGTTCCTGAGGCAGGTGAGGGGGGTGTGAAGGGGGTTCCTGGGTGGAGTTGGGGGTCCCGGATGGAAGTGGGGGTCCCAGATGGAAGTGGGAAGTCCTGAATGGAAATGGGGGTCCTGAACGGAAATTGGGTGTCCAAGACAGGGGTGAGGGTCCCAGATGGAAGCGGGGATCTCAGATGGAATTGTGAGTCCCAGATGGAAGTGGGGGTCCCAGTGGAATGGAGGTCCCAAAGGGAAGCTCAGGAGCTGCTTCCCAGCAGGACACAGCTCCCATTTTTGCTGTGGGGCAGGAAGGGGGGCCTGGAGTTTTGGGAGAGGCCAAATCCAGAGCCTGGGAATGGGGGGAATGGGAAGCAACCGGTGGCACTCACTCAGTGTGTCCCTGTCCCCCGGATCCGGCTGCTCCTTCCGGGAAAGCCCGGCTCTGGGACTGCCCAGCTGGGGAACAGCTGCCTGTGACGGGGCCAGCAATCCCCCAGAAATAACCTGGCCCTGGTCCCTGCACCGGGCACGGGGACATGGCCAGGCTGTGGGACCAGAGGGCTCCCATGAAGCCCAAACCCTCCCGGAGAGCAGGACTTGGGACCAGCTAGGAGAGCCCCAGCACTGCTGGGGGGGCATCACTGGGGTTTTGGGGGGTCCCGTGGTCGCTGCAGTGAGGGGAGATCACGCCTGGCTGGCACATTCCCAGGACAAGCTCCTTCCAAAGCAGGAGCAGTGAGGCTGTGCCAGGAACAGCCTGGAACAGGTTCCAGCTGCTGTGAGTCCCTGAGCTCCCTCCAGCCCAGCTAAACCAGTCGCTCCAGTTACCTGGGCCGGGCCCATCTTATCTCTCAGTCCCAGCACTGGGACGGGGAAGAGGCTTTTCCATCCCTGGGCTTTGGAATGGCAGGAACTGCTGCGGCCGCACTGGGGGCACTGGGATGGCACTGGGATGGCACTGGGATGGCACCCGGTTTTGCCCCACAGTCCCCTCCAGTGGAGCTGGGGGGGCCCATGGTGGGCACAGTGGCTGTCCCTGGTTAGGGTCCCCAACTCTGGGAGGTTGTGGACAACCCCAGGACAGCACACAGAGGTGACACCAACCCCTGGGAGGCACGTGGTCACTTTGCCACATGGAGTCCTGCGGTCCTATATGGCCCTGGTCCCTATATGGCCCCTGTCCCCATATGGCCCCAGTTCCTATACGGTCAATGTCCCTATATGGCCCCAGTCCCTATATGGTCCCTGCCCTTATATAGCCCCTATCCCTATATGGTCCTTGTCCCTGTCCCCATATGGCTCATGTCCCTGTGTGACCCAGTCCTTATATGATCTCAGTCCCTATATGGCCCCTGTCCCTATACACCCCCAGTCCCTGTATGATCCCCTCCCAGCCTTGTTGGGGGTCCCCTGGCAGGGTCACCCCTCCCTGCCCACGGGGACGGCCCCAAACTGGGATCCCAGCCTTGACCAGAAGGTGCCTTTTCCCCAGCTCCTGCAGCTCCTGCTGCTCCCTCACCCCAAACCTGGCACCCCAAAATTCCAGGGGTGGCGAGTCACAGGCCCACCTGGCTCCAGGGCCGGTGATTCACCCCAAACCCGGCCCGGTCGGTGCCGCTCCTGACTCATCCCGGTGTTTCCCAATGGCCCATCCCGGGCCCTGACGTGGGGCCGAGGAAGTGCCGTCCCTGTCCCTGTCCCCCCGTCATCCCGGGACTGGGGCCGGGCCGGATGGGGCTGCAGGAAGCCAATTCCTGCCCCGTGAGCTGGTGTGATGGGTGTGGGGTGGGGAACAGGTGCCATCAGAGCCTCCCCATCCCATGGAGAGGTGGAGTGAGTGTGTCAGGGCTCAGCAGAAACTGCGCAGGGGACAGGGGTGTCGTGCCAGGGACATCCCTGCCCTGGGTTTCCAAAACACCACTGGGTTTCTGGGACTCCAAAACTCCCTGTGCTGTCCTGGGGGGCTGCTCGCCCCACCCTTGCTCTGTGTGGGACACAGGGATGGGGTGGGTGACAATCAGGGACATCGGGGCCAGGCCTGGGGCTTTGTCTGGGGTCATGCCCGGGGTCCCCATGGGAATGTTGGGGTTGCTCCCTCTCCCAGGTGGAAACGTGCCAGGGCTGCCATGTTATAAATACACACTGATTAGAGGGGAGCGCTCGGGTCCCACCCCCCTAATTAATTTGGATTAATTAATTTTTACAGAGCCCACTATTAATAGGGATGATGTCAGCGGGAGCTGACTCACAACTCTCACTCTGGCTCGGTGGCACTGCTGGATCTGGACTGGGATGAGCCAGAGCAGGATGGGAACAGGGAATTTGGGCATCATCCGTGTTGGGATGGACTGGGGGTGAGACCTGCCCTGCACCCCTAGGAAGGGGCTCAAAGCTTGGACTGGGTGATCCTCAAAAGTTGGATTTGATGACCTTCAAAAACTGGATTTGATGACCTTCAAAGGTTGGACTTGATGATTTTGGGGATCTTTTCCAGCCTAAATGATTCTGTGAAATCGGGTGATGCTTGAGCCCTGTGGGATCCTCTGTGCCCTCGTGTCCCTCCCTTCAGCCCCTGGTCCCATCCTGCTCCCCTGGACCTTCCCGAGGCCGCCGGGGCCGCGGGAAGTTCAGCCCGGCAGGGCCGAGTTTGGTCCGGTGCCCACGTCGGGAGGGAGCAGAGGAGGAGGAGAACGTCAGGCGGTGTCTGTACGTCCGTCCGGCCGCACCAGGAAACCCAACACCGCGGAGGGGGGGACAAAGGCTGCGCTGTCCCCTCCTGCGGCGTGGCTATAAAACCTCCCGAAACCTCCCCAGCCCCCCCGACACCTCCCGGGGGCCACGACCCGCCCGCAGCTCTCTGACCACAGCGAGGGGTAAGTGGGGAGTCGCTGCTGCAGCGCTGACCCCACCCCGGCCACGGCAGCGCCGCTGGGGACCCCTGACACGCCCCCAGCCCCTTCCCATGCCCCCATCCCGGCTCCACTGTGGCACTGGGGACCCCTGACACACCCTCAGCCCCTTCCCATGTCCCCCCATCCCTTCCCGTGTCCCCCCATCCCCTTCCCACATTCCCCTGTCCCCTTCCCATGTCCCCCCATCCCTTTTCCATGTCCCCTCATCCCTTCCCACGTCCCCCCATCCCTTTTCCATGTCCCCCCATCCCTTCCCACATTCCTCATCCCTTTCCATGTCCCCCATCCCAGCTCCTGTGCCAGGTGGCAGCTGAGTCATCCCTCAGACCTGCTCCCCCTCCCTGTGGTCCCGCCTGAAGCTTTTGGTCCCCTGGGAGCAGCTCCCGGCCCCGGGACCCTCCTCAGCCCTGCAGGTCTGAGACCCCTCAGAGCCGCTGCACCCTGGGCTGGAGGAGGGCAGAGGGTCTCCCTGGGACACCCCTTAGGGTGCAACCCCCTCCTGGCTCCTGTCCCTGCACCCCCAGCGTGTGCGGGGCCATGGCCACGGGTGAACTGACTGAGCTGGAATTGGCCATCGAGAAGATCATCGACATCTTCATCACCTGTGCGGGCAAGGAGGGCAGGAAGGGCACCCTGAGCACCAGCGAGTTCAAGGAGCTGGTCCAGCTCCATCTGCCCAACCTGATGAAGGTGAGGTGGGGAGCACCCTGAGAGGGTGGCTGGATCCCTGTGGAATCTCCCAGAGCTGTGGGGCTGCTCAGAATCCCCTGGGATTTGCTCTCAGGAGCGCCCCCCCCCGTCCCCTCCCCGCTCGCTGGGGGTTGGGATGTGGCTAATCCCGTGTCCCCACACAGGACGTGCCCTCTCTGGAGGAGAAGATGAGCGAGCTGGACGTGAACAACGACGAGGAGCTGAGATTTGGGGAGTTCTGGCGGCTCATCGGGGAGTTGGCCAAGACCATGAGGAGAGAGAAAATGGGGAAGAAGTGACAGGGTCATGGGAGACTCAGCTGACATGGAGCAAATAAAAGAGGTTTCCCTGAGCCTGAGCAGTGCTGTTGTTCTTAGGGGGGATCCTAGTTTGGATCCCACATCCCCTCCCCTGCCCGTGGCCATGCTGGGGATGGGCCCAGCCTAGGGTGGTGGGTTTGGGGACTCTGTGATGGATGGGGGTGTTCCCAAATTGCCCCTGTGGTGGTCTGGCTTTTGGGGTGCCACCTCACACCCCACAAACACCTTCCTGCCGCGCTGTGGGGTGGGTGGGAGGCAGAGATGTGGCCGGGACCAGGGTGGGGCTGAGGAGCAACTCTGGCAGTGATGCCACAGTAGCCAGTGTGGCCACGGTGCCACCACCTCCACAGCATCAATGGCCAGCCTCTGGGGTCTTGGGTGGCACAGGGGGACACATCCACCTGCACAGCTTGTTCCTGGCTCGGGAATGTCCCCATTCCCAGTGTTCAGCTCCCAAATCCCAGTGGTGCTGGGATATGGTGAAATCCATCAGCACAGCACATGCCTGGCTCGGGAATGTCCCCATTCCTGCTGTCCAGCTCCCAAACCCCCCAGCAGGGACACGGTGAGACCCCATCACGGGGTGACCCATCCCGTGACCCTCCCGAGCCGGAGGTGCCCGGTGGCCGTTCCCACGCGGTGCTGCCGTGCCGGGCTGGCTGGGGGAGCCCTGGATGTGGCCGGGAAAGGAGGCGTTTCCCGGCCCCACGCTGGCCCCGGGCCAGGCTCCGAAATGAGCACCGGGAGCTCCCACTCACACCTCCCGCGGTATAAAACGCCGGTGCAGCACAGCCCGGCACACCCGCCCAGCCCGCGGAGCAGGTAAGTGGCCCCTCGTGGGCCGGGGGGCTGCGCTCGGGGTCTCCCCCGCGCTCCCACGCTCGGCTCTGCCGCGACTTGCCGGGACGCCGCTGCCGCCGGGACGTGTCCTGGCAGCTCACCTTCCTCCGGGATGAGGAGGAGTCCTGGGAGATCCCTGAGAGCCGAGAGCTGAGCTTGGCTTTCCCCCTCCGACAGCTCCTCCGGATCCCATCGCAGAGGACAGATCCCCCCGGTGCCACCGAGGACCCCCCGGACGCCGCGAGGAGCAGGATGGGCCAGTGCAACTGCCGCAAGAAGCGCAAGGTCCTCGAGCGGGACCCCTGGCGGGGTGTGGGGTGACCCCACATGTCCCCACCCCGGGGGCACAGCCCTGACTCTGCCCCATCCCGGAGCCAGAGTGTGGTGGAGGAGCTGGGGGCTGTTTTGGGGTTTGGACTCGCTGTCCCAGGCAGGGGGACCTGGTGCTGCGGGTTTGGAGCCGCTCGGGAGCTCAGGGGAGCAGGCAGACTTTTCCAGCTGCCGGGGATCCGCCTTTGGGAGCCTCTGCAAGGATGGAGAGGAGCAGGAAGGCTCCTGTTTTCCTCGGCTTTTAACCAGGAGGTGTCCATCCTGCACCCCTTTGCACCTGTGGAGGATTTAGGGCGCCGGGATGAGGCTCTGGAGGTTGCCAGGTCCTTCCTAATGGGCATCGCCTGATGCGGTTTTGAGGGAAAACCGCAGATTTGAGTGAATCAGCATCGGCTCCCTCCGAACGCAGTGGCTGGAGAGCTGGGCACGGGGGTTGTGCCAGTCTGTGCCCCCCACCCCGCTGGGAATGGGGTCTGCTGGGGTGGGACAGGGGCTCTGGGAGCTGCCAAACCCCATCCCAGGCGTCGTCCCAGGCACTGACTCATCGTGCCATTGCCACTTGTGCCGAGGAGAGGAAGAACCAGTCAGGACGGCGCGGCCCCCGCGCCGGGGGTGTAGCTGAGACGCCAGGGTGGCTGAGCCTCGGGGGGCCCGGGCAAGGAGGGGGCCAGGAAAGGAGATTTGGGGGGTGACAGGCCCGCAGGGAGGGGTGGCGTGTCAAGGTGGCAGCTGGAGAGGGACTTGCAGTCGGGCAGGGCCGGTGTGGGGCGGTGGAACATCTGTGTGGAGGGGTGGAACATGTCTGTGGAGAGGTGGAATATCTGTATGGAAAGGTGGAATATCTGTCTGGAGTGCTCTTGTGCCTGTATGGGGGTCTCAGGTGTGGACAGTGGGCCCTGACATCTCTAGAGGGGGTCTTACACCTGTATGAGGGGTCTCACATCTGGACAGTGAGGTCTCACATCTGTATGGGTGGGTCTTACACCCGTGCAGAGAGGTCTGGTGTTGATAAGGAGCTTTATCCCATCACTGGGGACTCCTCAGGGAGTGTCCCACATACTGAGGGCTTGTCCTGTGCACCCTGGGGTGTCCCATCCCTCTGGGGAGGGGTGCCATCCCTCCAGGTCACTGTGCCCCCAGTGCTCACCCCCTGTGCCCCCCCAGGACTGCCAGGAGCTCACGGACGTGGAACGGGCCATCGAGACCGTCATCAGCCAGTTCCACTGCTACGCAGTGAAGGGGCAGAAGGAGTACCTGACCCCCAACGAGATGCAGGACCTGGTGGTGCAGAAGCTGCCCCACCTGGGCAAGGTGAGGGCAGAGCCCTGGACTGGGCAGGAGGGGCTGGGGGGGGGCACAGGACCTCACAGCCCCGTCACCCCGATGTTTTCTCTGCCCCCCCTGCAGTGTGTGGGACCACTGGAAGAGAAGATCGAGTGCATGGGAGACCCCAACGAGGCCAAGCTGGAGTTTGGAGAGTACTGGGACATGATGGGGGATGCAGCCAAGGGCTGCAGGAGGAAGTAGGAGCTGGTGGGGGACGGGAAGGTGCCCGAGGCCTCAGGCTCTGCATCGAGGAGCACGAGGGGCAGCGGGGCCCGGTGGGATGAGCCTGGGAAAAACGTTTCTCCTGCCAGGGCTTGTCCCCTCCCACTGGGGTGGAGGGATCCCCCTCCTCAGCCGCATTCCTGCCCTCTCCTGGCTCTCCTTCCCGTCAGGAAACCCCCTTCCCATCCCCAGCTCCGTGCCACGGTGGGAGGGAGGTGGCAATGGGGGTTCCTGACCTGGCTCTGGAGCCTTCCTCCGTCCTTTTGCTCCAGCGCTTTCATCCCTGGGGTTGTCCCACCTCCAGCCCTGGAAACTCTCCGGTTGCAGGACCCCCAGCCCTGGAGGAGCATCACAGAGAGAGGGACTCGGCTCCTTTCCCCCCAAAACCCCCTTGGAAGTGTTGGCTCATCCCCCCAGCCCTGTGCCCTGGCACCCGAGGGCACCTCCGGGGGCATCCCGGGCTCTGCCGTGGCCGTGGGTGGGTGTACGTGGCCTGGGTGTATTCCCTGCTGTCCCCCCAGTGCAGGGACCAGGGGTCTGAGGGCTATCCTGGGATGTGCTGCCCTCCTGGTGCTCCCCATCTCCAGGGATTGTGGCCCCCGGGCTCGGGGCTGGGGCGGGTTGGTCTCAGCTTGTGCCACTTGCAACCATTTTTGTATAAATTAATAAAGGAAAACACTGGAAAAAAAAAAAAGCCAAACAACCGGGATGGAGTGACCTTGTTTGTCCCTGGTGGGGGAGGGAAAGTGGGGGGAGAAGGGGGGAGAGAGGACTGCGGGGTCATGGTGCTGAGGGTCATTCTGGATTGGGCAGAGCACGGGGGTGCAAAGGGGGCTGTGGGTGTGCAAGGGACCCCAGAGGTGTGCAAGGATTGCTGTGGGTGTGTGGGACCCCACAGGTGTGTGGGGACATGGGTGAGTGTGTGACCCCGTGGGTGTGTCAGGACACTGCAGGGGTGCACAGGGCTTCCACATTCCCAGTTCCTGGGGTGGTGGTGCCTGGTGGTCCCAGCTGTGGGGTCATGCTCTGGACAGGCACCCCAAGGGCTTTAGGAATGTGATTCCGTGCTGGGCTGGAGGGAGCTCGGAGGAGATCCCGAAATTCCAGGCTTGGAAAGTGTTGAGAGCTGTGAGCCAGCAAGATCCCACCTGTGCTGGGAGAACATGGGATTTGGGGCTAATTAAAGCAAATTGGGAAAGAGTAAATGGCACAAAGTTGTGGCTCCCTGGGATAGGGCAATTAGTGAATGGGGAGTGAAGAAATGGGCTGGAGAACCTGGTTATCCCACCTTCCCTCCGACACCAGGCCATTCCCACTGAGCTCCATGTCCTGAAGGCGCAGTGGGGACCCCTAAAAGGGGTGTCCCAAAGAGGGACAGGCTGTGGGCACCTCAGCAGCACTTTGGGAGGGAAGAAACCAGAGGTGAGCAAACCAAAACTGATCCAAACCCAGCGAAAGGCGATAAAAGGCGGCGCTGGGCAGGTCCTGCCGGGCTGGCGGGGGTTCCGGCACCGTGGCTCGGCCACAGGGCCACCCTCTGTCTCCTCTCGGCCTGGGGTGGATTTCACAACGGGAATGACTATTTATTGTTCCTGCCTTGGAAATAAATGCATGGAAATTAGGCAGAAAGGTGTGGCGTGCATTTAATTAGAGACAGGAAATGTGTCAAATGGTCGGGGTGGTGTGGGGGGGAAAGGGGAGCCGGGGCTCCCAGATCCTTTTCCTGGCACCTGTCTGGGAATGTGCCCTGGGAGTGGGGACTTCTGGGTCGCTGAGTTTGTCCCTGGTGTGATGGTGTGCTGTCAGGAGGACAATTCCTGCGCCGTGAGCCATCCCTGATGAGTATCTGGAAAGTTCTTGGAGGTGGTGGGAGCAGCTCAGTCCACGCCGGGGCAGTCGGTGCCCCTCAGTGAGGACACAGCACTGGGCAACTCGCCAAAGACCCCCAAATCCAGGGCTCTGCAAAGGCTCCCTTGGTGCAGAGCTTGTCCAGGATACACCAAATACATCCTGGCCCTTCAGGCCTGGAGCTGGTGGGGACCAGGGGGGACTCCAACCTCACCAATTGGTGGGAAGTGTTTTGTGATGGGCCAGGATGGTACGTGGCTGCTCCGAGCACATGCACACGCCCTGGATGCCTTGTAAAAATAAGGGCCTGGATGTGGTTGTGACATCTGCCAGCAGAGGAGAGTAATGAAAGCCCATGATTCAGGGGTGAGCTGTTTGCCTGCAGGGTCCGGGAGGGATTCCCACCCTCCCGGGATGTTGCATCAACGAACGACACCGGAGCATCTCGGCCCAGAACAGGTTTTTGCTTCCTCCCAACCGAGATTAGGAAGGAGCCACGGGGAGAGCTGGGATGACACGTTTTTTCCGGGATGGGAGTTCCAGAGGTCCTGGGAGCAGGTGGCTCCTGCCTGTAATAAATCACCTCCTGCTTTGCATCTCGAAATCTGCCCTTCCCAATAACGCCCGTATCTGATCTCGGCATCGAATCTGGGAGACACCAGAGGTGCAATTTGCTGGTACAATTAATTATGGATGGGACTTTACAAACCCAGGTCCCAGCTGGGAAGAGCCTTGTTCATCCCAGTGCATCCAGACATGGCCAAGAGCTGGGCATGGCCCTGCCCGGAGCTGGTGCTTGTGCTCCCAGGGCCCCCAGACCCGTGTCAGCCCCTTTCACCCACGAGAACAAGTGGTTTTGGTTCAAAAAAATGATGTTCCCTGCCTTGCCAGGCAGATCCAGGGGTGGTTTGGAGCTGGGGGGGTGGTGGGATGAGCTGTGAGATGGAGGAGCCAGGCTTTTGGCTGATGCACTGCTGGATGGGTCTGCAAACCCTGGGATCAGGCTGGAATTCTGTGCCTGGTCAACCACCACGCCGTCCATCCAGTGGGGTCTTTTGGGGTGGTCCCCAAACACCTCCCCAGCCACGAACACACAGAGCAGCCCCTGGGAAGGAACTGGAGCCTCCGCGGGTCCCAGCTCGCACCAACCCGTCTCGGTGTTGCAATCCCAGGGAGCCCTTTCCCAGGTGAGCCCAGGCCTGGGAACGCCCTGGGAACGTCAGGGAGGGGTGGGAGCCTCTTTAAAAACCTGGCTGGGCCTGCGGGATGGGTCCAAGGTGAGCAGAGAACGGGCGACATCAGCTCCCAGCTGCCAAACCGGCGTCAGGCGGACACAGCAGGACCCCCAGAATGAGCCAGGTGAGGCTCCAGCGGGAATTCCAGTTCCCCCGGGATGGGGAAGCCCCTTTTGGGGTGAATATTTAACCAGGAGCAGGCCTGGGATGTGCTGCTGCACATTGGGTGCTGGAAATCCCCCGAGTCCTTCGGCAGCTCTGCACGCGGGGCCGGGGTGGAGGGGACTGGGGGGATTTGGGGGATCACGGTGGGGATCTGGGACGTGAGGAGGGTGCTCTGCATCTGTCAGCCTCCACTGTCTCTGGAGAGCCTGACCTGGGGTTGCCAGTGGGGTATGGCTTCTGGAAAAGGGGGATTTTCCTGTTGTGGTGCTGGGCAGGGGGACAGGGAGCGCTGGGGTTGTGTCCAGCTGCAGGTCCTGGTTATGGGCAGATGTGACTGTGTGAGGAGGGAGAGGGAGAGAAGGAGAGGGAGAGAAGGAGAGGGAAGGGAGAAGGAGAGGGGAAAGGAGAGGGAGAAGCGACGGGACTGTGGTGGTGGGAGTGGAGCAGCTGGCGAGTCCCATCCTGCTCACGTGGTGCCCAGCTGTGCCAGTGTCCCCATGTCCCACCCCGGGGACAGTGTTCCCATGTCCCACTGTGGTGACAGTGTCTCCATGTCCCACTGCAGCGTCAGAGTCCCATCCCGGTCCCTGTATCCCACCCCAGTGATGTCCCCACTGTGGTGCCAGTGCCCCTGTGTCCCACCCTGCTGCCAGTGTCCCCCTGTCCCACTGTGGTGCCAGTGTCCTTGTGTGCCACCCCACTGCCAGTGCCCCCATGTCCCACCCCACTGCCAGTGCCCCTGTGTCCCACCATGGTACCAGTGTCCCTGTGTCCCCCTGCTGTGCCAGTGTCCCTGTGCCCCACCCCGGTCATGGTGTCCCCGTGCCCCCAGCTGGCCCCGGGGCTCTCCATGGTTGCCGGGCCGGTGCCATGAGTCAGCAGCAGAGCAGCCGCCACAATGCCCCGAGGATGGGCTGGGTGCTGGTGGCAGGGGACTGGTGACACCAAACTGGGGTCCCCGGTGGGTGCAGGGGTGACAGTGCACGGGGTGCTCGTGCCCTGGTGCTGCTGGATCCCCTCTGTTGGTGATGAATGACCTGGGAGGAGCTGGAATCTCTGGTGAGAGGCTCTCGTGGCCCTGCCAGTGCTGGGACAGCTCCAAGGCCAGAGTGCCGAGAGCTGGGGATGGTCCCCAGTCCTGGAATGACAGAGTGACCCTGGGCCACGGCAGTGTGGCACAGCGGGGGCTCTCACAGGGACAGGGATGGCATGGGAGGACACCTGGGGACAAGGATGAGCCTGGGGCTGAGCCTCATGTCTCGTGTCACCACCCTGACGTGCCACCGTCCTCGGCCTGGGGCTGAACTGGGGAGGATCAGGGCAAAGGGAGGGGACAGGAGCCAAGGCTGGGGCACGGGGCAGGTCCTGCCTGTTCCCTGGGCTGCAAACACCCTCTGGAGGTGTCCCCAGAGAGGGGGACAGTGCTGGGCCACCCTTGGGGCTCCACACAGCCCACCCCGTTGGCTTCCTCCAACACCCATGTGGCCACCGGTGCCACGATGGTCAGTGCTGGAACCCAGGGCTGGTGTAAATCCACCTGGAACAACAGGGAGCAACACGCTCCAAGTCCTGGCCACTGACCAGGCAGGAAAGAGCCCTGAGCAGACAAGGTGACGCAGTTCCCGTCCCTGCTTTCCTGGGATGTGGCCGCCGGACCCCGTGACAGGGACCATCCTGTCAGGCCCATCCTGTCGGAGCTTCCTGACTTGGGGCAGCCTCGGGACGGAGGAGGGAGGACGGAGACCCCGGGCAGGGATCAGGCAGGATTGGACCCCCGGGATTTGGGGGGCAGCCTGGGCCGTGCTTGTGGGGGGCTCAGGTGGGCCTGGCCCTGCCCTGCCAGGCTGTTCCTGGAGCCGTGAAGCAAGAGGAGGGTTGGCTGGTAATTCCTGCCCCTGTCCCGCCACAGGTCCCGGCCCCATTCCTGCCTAATGAGCCCTGGGAAGGGCGGCCGGGCCCTGCTCAGCCCCGTGGCCCCGGGGCCATAATTACCACCCGGCCCACACGCGCGGGGGCGGCTGCCGGGGGGGCGGGCGGGGTGGGCACGGGGGGCACCCAGGGGTTTTGGGGTGATCCTGGACCACGTGGGGAGATGAGCACCCAGGCACCACCACCTATTTGCCTCCCCATGGATTCCAGGCTTTCCATGGCTCATTCCAGGCTGAATCCATGGCTGGTTCCAGGTCAAATCCATGGCTGATTCCAGGCTGAATCCATGGCTGGTTCCAGGCTTCCCATGGATTCCAGGCTGAATCCATGGCTGGCTCCAGGCCGAGTCCATGGCTGGTTCCAGGCTGAATCCATGGCTGATTCCAGGTTGAATCCATAGTTGGTCCCAGGCTGAGTCCATGCCTGATTCCAGGCTGAATCCATGGCTGGTCCCAGGCTGGTTTCACCTGCTGAGAGGCTCGTGCTGACCCCCTTGCTCAGCCCTGAGCTTTGGGCTGCTATGGGGGGGTCCCTCAGCGCCGTCCCTGCCCCTGCCCCCTCAGGCAGCGATGTCGCAGTGCACGGAGCTGGAATGGGCCGTCCAGGTGCTGGTGAACAACTTTGACAAGTACTCGAGCCGCTGCTGCTGCTGCAAGAAGCCGCGGCGCATCAGCAAGAAGGATTTCCGCAAGATGCTGAGCCGGGAGCTCAACCACATGCTGACGGTGAGCGCGGGGCGGGCGGGGCCGGGGGGTCCTGCCCCTGCCGCTCCCAGGGGGTCCCCCTGCCCCACACCCCGGTGTGAGCGGCTCTGCTCTCCCCCCAGGACACCGGGAACCGCCGCGCAGCCGACAAGCTCATCTGCGACCTGGACGAGAACAAGGACGGGCGCATCAGCTTCGACGAGTACTGGACCTTGATAGGCGGCATCGCCAGCCCCATCGCCCAGATCATCCGCCAGCAGGAGCAGAGCATCAAATTCACCAAGTAGCCGCTGCACAGGACCCTCCTGGACCCCCCTGCTTCTCCACGACCCCCCCCGCTTTGTGCCCTCCCCGAGCCCCAGCTCGCCCCGGGCCACCTCGGCTCCCCAGGGCTCTGCCGACCGAGCCGTGCCGGGCTGTGACGGAGGCGGGACGACCCTGTGGGTGGGATTTGGGGACGCGAGGCTCCTCCTCGCCGTGCCTGCCCTGCCCTCCTCCCCTTACACGAGCCCTGTCGGGCGAGAAGCAAAGGGAGAGGTTTCCCCTCATGTGAGACCTGAGTTCTGCCTGTTCTCAGAGCTCCGCTGGCAGAGCCCCCGTCACAGCCGGGACCCCCCTCTCCCCATGCAGCCCCCCCTCAGAGCGGGGGGTCTTCCTGAGCAAAGGGGGCCTTTCCCCGTGCCCGGGCTGGTGGAGGGAGTGCCCCGGCCGGCGCTCGGGGCTCGGCGCGGCCCCCTCGGGTGACACCCCCGTGGTTATTTATTGCGGCAATAAAATCCGGAGGAGAAGCGGGTGACGCTGAGGCTCTGCCTTCCCTGTGCTCTGAGGGGGCGGGGGGGCCGAGGGAGGGGGTCTGCCCTGTCCCCCACCGCCCGCACAGTCACACCCCGGTGACAACGCCCGTCCCGGTCACCGCGGGGCTGACGGAGCACCACGAGGTGTCAGCAGACACCGCACTCCCAGCGCCCACCACACCCCAACCCAACCCTCTGCCTGGGGAGAGGGGTGGCGGCCGCTGCCACAGCTCTCCTGGGGGACCCCCTCTGTGTCCCCGAGGGGGTCCCCGGCAGCCCGGAATTACAGCTCCATATGCCAGCGGCTCCGCGGCTGCCCCGACCCCGGGGGGGCGTGTCTCGGGGGACCCCCCCATTTCCGTCCTGCATCCTGGCACATTGCAGACCCCCCACCCGGGATGGGGACGGGGCAAAGCTGTGCCGAGACCTCCAGGGACCCCCAAAGACCCCCAGGGACCCCCGTGCTCAGCAGGGTTGGGCTCGTCGCGCTCCGCAACGCCCACGGTGCGGGCAGGGAGCCCGAGCCGCTCCGGCTCTTCCGGGGATTTTCCACTGGGAAGGGACTTGGGCGTGGACCTACGAGCGTGGTGGTTGCCCCCCACGAGCCCCACTCGCACGGCAGGGGGGTGACGGCACCGTGAAACCGCGACCCCCATCCCCTCCCAGCCAACCCCTCGTTGCTCTCGTTCCGCTGCAGGAGCATCTCTGTCCCCTGCCTGTCCCCCTGCCCGGCCCCGCAGCTCCGGGGGTCCCCGGAAAACCGGGATTCTCGCCGTGGGAGCGGGGCAGAGCCGCGGCTGAGTCACGGCCGAGGAATCCCCGTGGGGCGAGGGCCGGGCCGTGACTCACCCCGCGGTTTGTGGGGCTGGGCTGGGCCCCGCTCCCGCTGCTCCCACGGAATCCTGGCAATCCAGCCTCGATCCTCAGGGTCCCTCGGGAACGGACCCTCAGCGTGGGGGCAGCCAGACCCCAACACCTCATTTCTAGGTGCAGCAAACGGGAACATTTCAGAATATTCCCCTTTCTTGTGTCCCTTCCCAACCCTAGCAGGGTGTGGAGGTCAGGGAAGGTCTTGCTGCTCCCTAAAACAGGTCCCTCCATGTGCCCAGCTGTGGAATCCCAGAGAATCTTGGGTGATCCCTCCTTCTTAAGGGTGGGACACCACACAAACCCCCCTGGCATGGCTGATGCCCCCCTGTGCCCTGGTCCTTGACCTCAGTGACCCTCTGGGCCAAGGACAAGGGGATGAGCTCAGCTTCTGGGTGCTCCTGAAGGACCCAGAGAACGACAAGGACAAGGTGATGGACTGGAAGGAGGACGTGGCTCTCCTGGGGGAGCACAAATCCTGACCCTGTGCCTGGTGCTAAGCAGGTGCTAAAGCTCAGGAACCCACCAGGCAGCACCGAACCCCAGCCCATGGCTCAGATAAATCCGTTGTCACCCCCCTGCCCCAAATATTTCCTTGGATTGGGGTCACCAGGAAGGGATTGCTCAGGACCACCCATGCTGGGGGTGTGAGGGACAGTGCAGTGATGGTTTAGAGGGCACATGGGCTGGTGACCCCACCAGCACCCAAATCCCCCCCTCTAATGGGATCACACAGCTCATTAGGCAAAAATGGGGCGCGGGCGAAACCACCCTGGTGGAGCTGCTGGGAAAGCCTGGGGGGGCACGGGGGCAGTGCCACCCCCACGGGGCTATAAATGCCCATCCTGCCCCGGCTGCAGCATCCTGTGTGTCCTCACGGCTGCTGACCAGGTGAGTCTCTGCTCGTCTTCCTCCCTGCACCCCAAACCCTCCCAAGGGCTGTGGGGGCTGCAGGGGAACAGCCTGGGCAGGGTGGGGGGCACAGACCCTGAGCCCCTGTCCTGCTGTGCCCCCCAGGCTGGCCATGGCGTGTCCCCTGGAGCAGGCACTGGCTGTGATGGTCACCACCTTCCACAAGTACTCGGGGAAGGAGGGGGACAAGTTCAAGCTCAGCAAGGCCGAGCTCAAGGACCTGCTGAACAAGGAGCTGCCCATCTTCGGGAGCGTAAGTGGCCACAAGGGACATCCCTGGGCGGCCTTTGGAGGTGCCCAGGGGAGGGTGGGAGGTGTTAGAATGGTGGATGCAGCCCAGAGAAGCCTCGTGCTCCGAGGAGAGCCCTGGGGAGGAGGAGGAGGAGGAAGGATGAGACCAGGAGGAGCTGAGCTGGAGCAGCCTCAGCCCAAAAGGAAATTTGGCTTTTTTTATGCCCTCAGAAATATTTAGTTTGGCAAAGGAAATCACGCTCTGATTTCCACTTTATAATAATTTTTTTAACCCCCAACTTCCCCTTCTTTAAAACCTTGTGGTTTAAATTGGGAAGAGGGAGGAGAAGTTTTTTAGCCCAACTTTTCCACATCCCAGAGGCACATTTGGTGCAGCTGCTCCAGCACTGCCCTGTCACAGGTGCAGCTTTCCAGGCCACCTCCTTCCAAAGGCAAAGGGAAAACCCTCCTTCCAGGCAGGGGGAGGGGAGCAGGGCTGGAAGGGCAGGTTAGGGACACCCCAAAACCTCTCATGCCCCACCAGAAACAAATGGATGAGGCGGAATTCAAGCGGCTGGTGAACGACCTGGACCACAACAAGGACAGCGAGGTGGATTTCAAGGAGTACGTGTGTTTCCTGGCCTGCATCACCATGGGCTTCAACGACTTCTTCAAGGACGACCCCAGCAAGCAGCACCGCAGGAAGTGACCCCCCACCCCTGCCCAGAGGGGCTTTCAATAAAAGCTTTCCCCAGTTCTGGGTGTGCTCCAGGGGTTCTGTGCCTGCTGGGTAACGGGCAGAGGGTGATTCATACCTTCCTCCAGCTCCCTGGGATTTTCCATGCTGTGATGCAGCCCCGGAAGGCATTTTCTGGAGGAGTCTGAGCAAAACAGTCTGAGCTGCTTGGATGCCCCCCCTGAGCTGTCCTTGCTAGCTCAGGGAGGGACTCAGTGCACTTTGGGTCGAAACAGCTGAGGTTTGAGTGCCCACCGTGGGTTTTAGGCAGGCACAAGCTGCCCTGGGCACCTCATTGGGTTTGGGGAGAGAAACTGGGGTGGAGGAACTGGACAGAGAGACACGAACCCAGAGCGTGTCCCCAGACCCCTCCAGGAGACCCTCAGCCCTCCTGGGGGTGGGCCCGTGCTGGCGGGCTGCACTGGAGGTCAACCCGACCCCCCTGAGTTCTCCAGGGAGCCCCGGGACCGCAGACAGGCAGGAATTTCCTGGGATGTGACCGGGAGCCACAGGGTTCCCCTTCCTCCTCCTCCCATCGCTGAGGCAGCTCCGGGCAGGTCTGGGCTGGTTTGCAGAAGGTGCAGCAGCTGCTCTTTGGCTTTTCCACAGGAACCATCCCAGATTTAAAAAACCCTCACAAAGCCTCTGCACCACTCCATGACAGAGCAGACCCCTGGCAGAGCCTGTCCCCAAGGGCCCAGGTCTTCCCTGAGCCCTCCAGGTCTTCCCTGAGCCCCTCCAGGTCCTCCTTGAGCTCTCCAGGTTCTCCCCAAGGCCCCCATGTCCTCATTGAGCCCTACCAGGTCCTTGTTGAGCCCCTCCAGGTCCTTCCAGCACCTGCCCAGCAGCTCCAAACTTTGCTCTGCCCCTTCCCAGAGTCTTTATGAAGAGCCCCAGGAGCTTCCGCCCCTCCCAGTAACTCACACCAGTTTGCACTAATGAGGGGAGGAGGTTCAGGCTGGGGGTTTCTCCTGCCAAAATGTAAAGAAACCCCCGACCTGGGGAGATGTCAGGGGGTGTCTGGAGAGCTTTCGCATCCCACTGAGCTTTGGAGCAGCCCGGAGCTTCATCCCCTGCTTTTCTCTCTCTGTTCCCCACAGCAGCAGGTTCCCTCTGAGGGGGCTGGGGGGGGCACTCGAGGGCTTTGTCAGCCCTCAGCCCACGTCTGAGGGGTTGGAAACTGCCGGTTCCTGGTGTTCTCCACAGCTCCTGACACGTGCCTGGGCCACGCAGGCACCGAAATAGCGCCGGGTTACACAACGGGGCGTTGTGACGCTGCCCTCAGAGCCAGGAAACAAAATCGCTGCCAGGAGAGTCAAAAACAGACAGAAAAACCCTCAGCACAACTCCTCCCCTCCATGGACAGACCCCGCTGGGCTCCAGAATCCCTCGGGATGCTGCCAAAACCGTCTCATGTGGCCCCACCTGCCCGCGCTGGCACAGGTGGGATGCGGTGCCCGCCACTCATCCCGTGTGCCCAGGGATTCTCCTGGACCGGGAGGTCCCTGCCCAGCCCCAGGGGCACGTTTTGTTCTTTCTAACCCCAACCAACCCCCAGGAGCAGGAAAATTGAGGGGGGAGGGGGGCAGGCAGGGCTGCTCCCGGGCTTTCCTCTCCTCCTTTTCCAGCGGGCGCTGGATCGTTGGTTCCTCCCCGCCCGGGGCCGAGGGAGGTGGCCCAGGCGGGGCTATAAATCCCGTGGCCCGGCTCCGTCTCCTCTCCCGCCCTTCCCGTCCTCCGCTGTTCCCTTTGAGCTCTCGGTGAGTTGTATTTTCCCCGCGATTCCCCATACAGCTGCTCTCCAGATGTTGCCGGTGGCACATCCCACAGCGGGGTCCCCTGGCAGAGGTTTTCCCTCGGGGATGAGAGGGAGGTTCCTGCTGGGGGAGCCGAGTTCCAAGGCTGGATTTCACCTCCGAGGGCTGGAAAAGCACCTGAGCCCCTCCCCTGCCTGGCCTGGGTGGGAAGGGGCTGTGACCCCCCCTTTTCCCCTCTGACACGGCCTTTTTGGGGGTTCTCCAGCCTGGCTGGAAGCGGGAGGCTGGAATTAGGGAGGGAATGGTGCATCCCAGTGTGTGCCCAGGAATGGGGCACCGGTCTGGGGGTGGGAGACGCTGTTGCCCCCCAGCACGGGGGAGGCCCAAACTCTGCTCTCAGCTGTTTGTCTCTCCAGGTCTCCCGGTGTCCCCATGGCGAGTCCCCTGGAGCAGGCACTGGCCGTGATGGTCACCACCTTCCACCAGTACTCCGGGAAGGAGGGGGACAAGTACAAGCTCAGCAAGGCCGAGCTCAAGGAGATGCTCCTGAAGGAGCTGCCAAGCTTCAGTGTGAGTGGAGGGCTGCAGGTGCCATGTCCAGGGGCGATTCCAGGATTGGGAATGTGGCCCTGGATGCGAACCCCGATTTTAACCCCGTTTTTCCCCCGGGCAGAAACAAACCAGCGAGGCCAGTTTACAGCAGCTCATGAGCAACCTGGACTGCAACAGCGACAGCGAGGTGGACTTCCAGGAGTATGTGACCTTCCTGGCCTGCATGGCCATGATGTGCAACGACTTCTTCCAGGACCTCCCGGACAAGATGCCGCGCAGGAAATGAGCGGGGAGCACCTTCCCCAGGCCCTCCCCCTGTCCTCCTGATGCCATTTCAATAAATATCGATTTCAACCAAGTCCCTGCTCCCTTTGCCACGGGGGTCTCGTGCCCCAGGGATGGGGTGTTGTGGCCATGGGCGAGACCCCGATTCCCTCCCGCGGGCGGGTTGCACGGACGGGGTGAGGAGTGGGAACGAGGGAGGTCCCAGAGTGGATTCTGCTCTGCCTTGGTGTGGACACCGCGTTCCCTGAGCCCTCGGGAACCGCCCGCGAGCCGAGCCCTGGCAGCCGCTCGGGATGAGTCAGCGGCGGGCTCTGAACACCCCGCAGCCCCGAGAGCTGTTCACGGCCGCACAGAGCGAGGCGGGAGGTTTCCCAGGGATTAGCGGCTCCGGGAGCGGCAACAAAGGCTGAACGACTCTTTTTTAGCCGTAACTGCGAAGCTCAGGCAGAGTCAGCGTCTGACCCCGTGGGGCAGGACCCGCCGCACTGGGCTGTCACGCAGGACCCTCGTCCCTTCCCCTCCCCAGTAAATCCTGAGCGGGGTTTCAGCCGCGTTCCTGCTCAGGGTGGGGCTGTGGAGCCACTTCCCTGTGCACCCAGCCAGCCCTCCTAGGCTGCCACAGGGCACACTCAGCCCAGGGCTATAAACTGTGGGAGCAGCCCCGGCCCCGCTCTGAGCTCGTCCTTCTCATGGTTCTACATCTCCTTTCCTCCCCCTGATCCCCTTTTCCCCCCAGTGAAGAGCTTTAGCCATCTAGGCTTGTGTGCTGGGCTCCAGATGTACAACTAACCCCTTCCAGATGTGGGTGTCCCCTCCTCCACCCTGCTGGGAGCCTTCATGGGTCACCTCGGGCTGTGCCAGAAGCACTGAAGATGCCACAATGGCTTTGGTTTGTCCAGCCTGGACTGTGCCCCCCCGTTGGATGCCCCCAGGGTTGTGTGTGTGGGTGGCCAGGAGCCACCACAAAATGTAGAGCTGGGGGGGCTCATCCTGGAGAGAAGGAGGCTCAGGGGGGACCTTCTGGCTCTGGAATTCCCTGACAGGAGAGGGGAGCTGGGGGGGGGTCAGGCTCTGCTCCCAGGGAACAAGGGACAGGATGAGGGGAAACGGCCTCCAGCTGTGCCAGGGGAGGGTCAGGTTGGCCATGAGGAGGAATTTCCTCCTGGAAAGGGTGTTCAGGCCTTGGCAGGGGCTGCCCAGGGAGGTGGGGGAGCCCCCAGCCCTGGAGGTGCCCAGGGAAGGCCTGGCTGTGGCACTGAGTGCTCTGGGCTGGGGCCAAGGTGGGGATGGGGCACGTGGGTCCCCTTCCTGGCCCGTTTCCATCAGAAAACCTGTCCCTTTATTTCCCTCTTTTGCAATTGAGGATTCCTTGGGTGCTGGTTCCGGGATTAAGAGGCTGACAGGGAGATGTTTCACCACCACTGTCCTTCCCGTTCCCCAAAAGCCTCCAAGGCCAACCCGGGGCTGGATTTGGGATGAGGGGCTCCCCACCAGCCCCCTCAAGTCACGCAGGGTTGGGCAGTGGGAACACCAGGGGGTCTCCCACGTGTGGCAGCATCCCCCCAACACCGAGGGGCACAGCTGAGAGTCGGGAGGGTTTGCCAATGCCCTCAGTTGTCATCGGGCAGCAATTAGAGCTGCTGGGAAGTGCCACCTCCTCAGACCAGCTGGAAGGTTTCCCACACACTGGCATGCCTGGATTTGTACCCAGGATTGACTCCATGGAAATCTATGGACAAGTGATGCAGGGAGAATGCTCTCATGAGTTTGGAGAGGTGGATGGGGGGGATGTGTTGGCCACCAGCAGCACGTTGAGAGGGGCCACCAAACCTCCATCCATACTCAACAACGACGGGGCAAATGTGATGATGAACCTCATCCCCCATTGGGTAAGCCCAGTGTTATCCCACTGGAGACCCTCACAGGTGTGATCCAGACAAATTTGTCTCCCATCATCTCCACAGACCCCCCAAACTCTGCAGGAATGTCCCAGTGCTGCATCATCACTGACCCCCGGTGACGGCTCCTCACAAACGTCAGTTTTGGTGTTTCCTTGTTTTGTCCTGATGAGTTTGGGGCGTCCCCTCCCTCGTTAACAGGGAGAGCAGCCAGTTCCTGGAGCCGAGAAGTCACCACCTGGGCGTGCTGAGCAGCCTTGCACAATTCCCAGGGTTGCTGCCCCGGAGGAGATTTGAGGGTGTCACAAATCATAGCTCAGGGAGAGTATAAAAGAGGCGTCGTCTCCTCTGCAGCATCACTTGCTCCTGCTCTCTCTGCTCCTCCTGCGCACCGTCTGCAGAGCCCAGAACTCCTCCAAGGTGAGTAGGTTCTTCCAAAGGGTGCCTTTGTGGTGCTGGAAGTGCCACTGGGATGGGCCAGGAGAGAGGCCAGTCCTCCTCTGACCTGCTTTGATGTTTTGCTGTGTGTCCCTTCCCAGCAGGATGAAAACCGACCTGGAGCTGGCCCTGGAGTGTGCTGTGAACGTCTACCACCAGTATGCTGTGCTGAACCGCCCCATCGACGACTACCTGAGCAAGACCGAGTTCTCCAAGCTGCTGAAGGAGACGGCCAAGCCCTTCCTGAACGACACCAAGCCGGTAAGGTCATGGAATCATGGAAGGGGTGGGTGGGAAGGGACCTCAAAGATCACCCCATTCCACCCCCTGCCATGGGGACACCTCCTGCTAGACCAGGTTGCTCCAACCTGGCCTTGGACACTTCCAGGGATGGAAGAGCCGAGCATTGTGGGAATGGTGCCCTCCTTGGGGCTGGGGCTTCCCAAAGGGAAGAAGGGTTTTTCTGGGGTTCAGTCCTCCCAGCTGAGGGCTGGCAGGGTGAGCCTGAGCCCTGTTCTGTCTGTCCTGCTGCAGCCCAACATGAGCACTGACGACTACATCAACCAGCTCTTCACCAAAGCCGACGGGAACCACGACGGGCGCCTCAAGTTCACTGAGTTCATGACCACGCTCAACCTGGTGGCCATCAATGCCCATGACAGGTCCCACAAGGGCCCTGGTGGGGACCATGACCATGGGCACGACCACGGGCATGACCACGGGCACGACCACGGGCACGACCACGGCCGCCGTCCCCGGAACTGAAGCGTCTCCTGGGGTGTCTGTGCCCACGGGGCTCTGCTTTCCCAGCACCAGCATCCCTTCCCTGGAACCAAAGCCTTGTCAGCTGCTTCTACCTGTGGCACTGAAATAAAATCCTTTACTTCGAGCACCAAATGCATCTTGTTACATGTTCTGAGGGCTCCGGGGGTGGGTGGGATTCCAGATTCTCACCCAACCCATGGCTGGGGGGATTAAACACAGATTGAGCTGGAGGAGCAATGGGAGGGGAAGGTGGCACAGGGGGATCTTGCTCTGGGCAGAGTGGGGAGTCCCCACCGAGCAAAACAGGCTGTGTGGGCTCCTGAAGGGGGTCAGATCCCAGTGTGCTCCCACTGCTCAGTGGGTGGTTGGTCCCAGCATCCTCTACCTCAGCAGACAGTGAGTGTGTCCTTGGTAGGAGCAGCTGGAGCACTCCCAGCCCTGCTTCTCCCAGTCCTCTGGATCAGCTCCAGGACACAACAGGGGGGAAGCACCAGAGCATTCCTAGCCCTTCTCCTCCAAGTCCCTTTTTGGATCATCTCCAGGACATGCCAGGGGTGAAGCACAGGAAAATCCCTAGCCCTGCTTCTCCCAAATCCCCTTTGGACCAGCTCCAGGATGTGCCAGGGGGGTAACAGAGGTGGGGAACATCCCCAGCCCTTCTTCTCCCAGTCCCTCTTTGGACCAGCTCCAGGACATGCCAGGGGTGAAGCACAGCAGTGGGGGGTGTCCTTCCCCAGGTCTCTGCCGAGCCCCAGCCCTGGAGTTGGAGGTGTCACATCCTGGGGGTGCCTGTGATGCTTTTGCAACCCCCAAAGCAACCAGCTGGCCCCAGCCCAGCAGAGAACGAGGCCGAGGGGCTCCAGGAGCTCCAGGGGGCTGACGTGGGGCAGCTCCGTAGCAGGAGCTCCTCGGAGGTGCTGCCCTGGTCACACGCAGTGGTGACTCTGCACAATGAAACTGGGGGGTTTTATAGGGTGGGGCGACAGCCCCCCGAGTCCTGGCACTTCTAAAGGTCACCGTGGGCTCCTGGGGGGAGAAACAGGAGTGACAAAGAGCTCCTGACTGTGCTGGTGACTGTGCACTGAGGGGGAAACTCTCAGGCTCAGGAGGCTCCGACATTTCCAATATCAGCCGAAACCAGGAGCCCGTCCCACGTGAAACCCAACCACTGTGAGGGCACTTGCACCCCGTGACACAGATCACTGCTGTCAGGCTCCACGAGGGATTTGGGGAGCAGCCCTTGTCCCCTGGAGGCAGATGCCACTCACTGTCCTGCCAGGGCACCCTGGTAGCACTTGGGCATTGCTCCCCTTGCAGACCTGGGCACCGTGAGCTGCCCCCCCACAGGTTTTGGGGAACAAAAAGGAGGAAAACCAGGAATTCAGGGCCCAGATGTCACATGTGGGGGCTACACAAGCGCTCCAAACCCTGCCCAAGGCTTTCCCTGTTGGCTGAGGAATGAGGATACAATTTGGGACTGCTGACAGTCCCTAATGAGCGGAGTCGGAACACAAAAAGAGCAATAATGTGAGTCAGGGATACGGGAATAAAACTCATGCAACAGTTCCTGCCACTGCCCCTGGGCCACATGAGGAGCATCCTCAAACAGGACTGGTTACCCTCTTGTTCTGCTGGTCCTCTCCTCTTCCTGGTATCTATTGTCTTGGTTTAAATCTTCTGAGAGTCTCCTCATTCTTCTGGACGGGTGACACAGAGGTGACAGTTGCAAAACATTTGGTGGCTCATCCACCAGCCCGTGGAGACCCTGAGCTCGGCTTTTCCTCTGGTTTTATGCCCGGTTTCCTCCAGAAAATTCCTGGAGTGAGAGGAAAGGTCTGGTGTGGGTGACGTGAAGATAGAAAGGAATGGAAAATACTCTGGAAAACCAGTTTTGAAAGGCAGATGCTGCTTTGTGCAAAACAGCCTGACTTTCTCCCCCATCAGTCTGAAAACGTGTGAATTTTTGGTACGTTGCAAAACTTGCCCAGTTCTGGCAACTTGTGCCAAGGTGTGACCACACACCCGGTGTGGGTCCCCTCCTGCTGCACGTGGGGCCTGGCAGAGGTGACAGCTGGGGCAAGGATGGCGTTTCCAAAGCCCGGTGGGTGCAACCAGGAACTGCCTGAGGAGGAATGAGCCGGGAGGGGCTCGGGAAGGGCCCACCCGGCAATTTCCAGGAGCGGGAAAGGTGAACTCAAGCCGCTGCTTGCGGCAGGTGTGTCACCAACTGTGGCGAAACCGCCCCTCAACCGGGGATAAAAGGGCTGCCCGGGCTCCGGGAGCACAGAAGGGATTCGCTCTCTGCACACCCTCCTCGAGACCAGGGTGAGTGGGACTGGGAGGGCCTCCAAGGAACACGGTGAGGGAGACGCAGTTTTGGACGTGGACTCAGTCCAGGGGGGTGGTTTCTGCTCAGGGCAGGGGAGAAGGCTGGTTTGGGCTGCAAAAAAAGGATAAATTCTGGCATTATATGGAATATAAATAATATATAATGCATGTGTTTTATTACAATATATATATGTGATAATATATGTTATATATTGTTATATATTATATATATTAAAATAACGTAATATAGGTATAATTTGGCATTATACATGATATAACATAATATATTATAATATATATTATATATATAATGTATTATATATTATAAACTATATATTATATATAGAAATGAATGAATGAATATTATATATAGAAATAGCACAATATATATATTGGTATTACATATAAAATAGAACACAGTCTCCGGGGCTGGGCAGGGGCAGCTCCCCCTCCCTGGGGTGCCTGATTTTGGGCCCATTTCACAGCTTTGAGGTGTTTCCCAGTTTCTGCAGGTACCTCCTGAGCTCAGCCATGTCTGCCAGCACCCACAGCCACGCCGAGAGCCGGCAGTTCCCTGGGAATTGCACCCTGGAGAGGGCCTTGGAGACCATCGTGGACGTTTATCACCGTTACAGCGTCCGGCAGGGAGAGCTCGACCTCCTCAGCGTCAACGACTTCAAAACGCTGATCACTGAGCAGGCCCCCACCTTCCTGCAGGCCTGTGTGAGTGCCAGAGGGGCTCCCTGGGGGAGCATTCCCTCGGGATGTGCCGGGGGACGAGGCTGAGGTGGCTCTGAGGGAATGGGGAGCAGGTCCCACCATGGTCATGGTTCACTGTGGTCAGCCTTGTGGGGCCACCTGAGCTCTTTCCTCCAGCCAGAGGGACTTGGGACAAGTGTCCACTTAGGGCTTAATTAGGGGCTAATTGCACTGTAGGAGAGGGTCATGGTGTCCTGCAGATCCAGACACATCCCGGGGCATGGAAGGACCCAGCTGGCTCTGTCTCCACTGGTGGATTCGGAGCCTGGGGAGGGGACACACTAAAACCTCTCCTGTCCCCCAATTCCAGGGCAGGAACCAACGTGGTTACTTGGAGAAGATCTTCAAGGAGACCGACCTCAACAAGGACAAGGAGATGTCCTTTGAGGAGTTCAGCATCGTCCTGGCCAAGGTGGCTGACGACGCCCATCGCATCAGCCACGGCTCCGACCGCTGCGGGCCCGACCAGGACTGAGCCTCGGCTCCCCCCATGGAACACCGGGAGAGGGCTGCTTTAGGAACGGGGCTCTGGGTGCTCTCTGCCTGCTGGGATCCCTCACACCTGTGAGATAATAAAGCATCACTTGAAATCCACCGAGTCCTTCCCGTGCCGGCAATTCCTTCCGCATCCCACGGGTGGGGGGGAGGGCAGGCACTGGTCCTGGGGGATAACCCAGGGGGTGACAAGCCCTGCTCTTCCCTCTGCCCACATCAGCCCTTAAAAGTGTGTTTTGAAAGAGTTTTGCAACCCTTGCCAAGCTCGGGGTGCCCTGCCAGGGCTCAGCTCCTCGGAGCACGACCAACCCTGGGCACCTGGAAACACATCCTGAGTTCCCCAGACCCTCTCAGTCCCTCCAATGAGCAGATCCTTGCCCAACCCTGCTGGCCTTGGGGACGGGGTTGTGGGTGGACAGGGGGCTGTGCAAGTCCTGTGCAAGGGGGGGTGCAGAGCCAGCAGAAAGTTGTGCCAGGACATGTTCCTGGGACCCTCAGCACTGCCCGGGCTCCCCGGTCACCCCAGGTCACAACCAAATACGCAGGGGCACATTCCTCTTGCCTGTGGGCACATCCAAGGATCCAGCCACTATCCCACCTTGGAAACCCCTCCCACACCCTTGTTCTTCCCCACCTCCAGGGTGATAAAGTGACCAAAAGGGGGGTTTCCTGATATTGCTACAAAATTCTGCAACGCCGGGGATGGTCCCGGACACTCTGTTGTGAAACAGCCCAGACCTTCTCCAGACCTTCTGAGCATCAGAACACCCTGTTGTGAAATGCAGAGCACCCCCAGTGAGGGCTGGAGCCCAGGGGGGCTGTTGTATCACAGAATCATTCCCAGAATCACTGAGGATGGAAAAGCCCTCCAAGGTCATCAAGTCCAACCTTTGACCATCTCCCAGAGCACTCAGTGCCACATCCAGTCGTTCCTTGGACACCTTCAGGGCTGGGGACTCCCCCACCTCCCTGGGCAGACCCTTCCAAGGCCTCACCACCCCTTCCAGGAAGAAATTCTCCCTGAAAAGCAGTTTGTAGACCAAGACTGCACCTCTGAGCAGCTCCCTGCACGGTGTTGCCCCACATCAGCTCCTCTGGAGCTCCTGGAACTCGCCCCAGGCCTGTCCATGGCCCTGTTTTGGCCTCCACTTTGTGTCTGAGCCCAACACAATGCTTGGCAGGTTAAACAAACCCCAAAACGAGTCTGCTGAGTCAGCAGGCAGCGCTTTTTGATGAAGAAACACTGGAAAGTCTCGTTTTGCTCCCAAACTTGGCAGCTCTGAAGCCAAAGCGCCTGTGCTGGGTCTGTGCCATGCTGAGAGACAACAACAACAAAAGCCACAGAGTGAGGACAGAGTCCCAAAAAGTGCAAAAAAAAAATAAACACCTTTCAGCCAGACCTGGTCTGTGCAGCTCAGAGCACACCTGGGGTGGGGACAATGCACCCCTGGAGGTGAAATGGAGCTCCTGGAGCCCTGCCAGGCCAGGCACACGCCCTGGATTATGTGTCTGTCACGGAAAGACATTTGCTGCAGGCAGGGGATGGTCCCTCAGTGCCACCTCTGTGCCCGTGTCACACGGGCAGCCCTGGCACTGCTGCCAGGCCTGTGCTTGTGGTACTCGCTGGTCTGGGTGGAGATAGATGGGTCAAAGGTTGGATCTGATGATCTTGGGGAGTTTTTCCAATGTAACGAAGCACTGGGACCCTTCGGGGTGCCCCAGCTCTGCAGGGATGGGGACACTCACTGGAGAAGGGCAGGAATGATGGTGTGGGTGCCCTGTGGCACCAGAAGACACCCCTATGAATGGGTAAAACCAGGTGAAGTGGAAGAATCCCAAGGGAACGGACTTTTGGCAAGAGTTGGTGGAGAATTGATCACGATTTTCCCACATTTCCTCATTTCCCACATGCTGGGAAGGAGGGAACAGGGTGAGGGCAAAGTTCACAGCTCAAACCTCAACCAGGTGAAGGGGACCCACCTGAGGGGACATTTCCATGCCCTGCCCACCCCCTGCCACCCCAGTGGAGTCTGTGGCACCCCGACCTTGCGGGAAAAGCCACAGAGACCCTTTTTAAGGAACTGCCCCTGAGCCTTAAGCAATGCCCAGTGTGTCATGAGCATGGACTGGAACTGGATGAAACAGGGACATTTCACAACCTTTCACAGCCAGGGTATAAGAGACCCCTCGCTTGGGACTTGCCCCACACCGGCCCCAGGGGATCTCACTCCGCTGCCAAGATGAGCAAGGCAAGTCCAATGTGCATTTAAGGTCTCTTTTCCAGGTGCTGGTTGGGCCACCAGAGGTGTGAAGACCCTCAGGGAGCATCTCATCATGACCTGCCATCGGTTGCTGGCAGAGCACAATCAGCTCCACTCAGGCTCATCCCACAGGGAGGGATGTTTTCTCCTGGAGGAGGTTCCCCCCGGCACGTTCTGACCACCAAAGGGGCTCCAGGACATCAGATCTTGTGCTCTGTATCTCTCCAGAGGTTTTTGGGGTGCTACCAGCTGGTTTGGGAGCTCCAGCAGTGCCAGGAAGGAGGCACATTTCGAGGGAAAAACCCCCTGGCCGTGTCCTCACTGCCCTGGTTACGGCAGATTTCCACATCCATTGTGGCTCCTGCTGTTATTTGGTGCAACCCTTTCTCTTCCAGAGCTCCCAGAGCCAGGAGCAGCTCTCTGAGCTGGAGAAGGCCATAGATGTCATCATTGATGTCTTCCACCAGTACTCCAGGCGGGAGGGGGACAGGGACACCCTGACCAAGAAGGAGCTGAAGCTCCTCATTGAGAAGCACCTTGCCAACTACCTGAAGGTGAGTGGGCCCAGAGCAGGGTCCACATGGGGAGGGAGCTGGGCTGGACCCCCCTAACCTGGATATCTCCTGCCCAACCCTCCCTGTCCAACCTCCCCTTTCCAAACCTGCTCCATAAAGTCAGAGGAAGGAATCCCACCCAGGTCTGGGTGAACCTGCAGCCGGGTATTGACCCTCATCCCCTCCTCCATAAAAATCAGGGTTAGGCTGCCCAGGAGCTCCTTTGCCATCTGGAAATGGGCTCAGAAACACCACCCCCAAATCCCACTATTTTTGTGACTCCCTTTTCTAGTGTTGAGCGAAGGGTTTTTTCGCCCAAGGAGAGGTTTGAGCTGTGAGTGATGCTCCCCCTCACCCTGTCCCTTCCTCCTCTGCAGCACGTGAAGAACAAGGCCACCATCGACCAGATCTTCAAGGACCTGGACATCAACAAGGACTCCCAGATCAGCTTCTGTGAGACGATGCTGCTCGTCCTCCGTGTCACCAGCGCCACCCACGAGCACCTGCACGAGGTGGAGGACCAGCAGCACCAGCACCACCACCACCAGCACCAGCACCACCACTGAGCTGGGCTTGGCCCCTCAGCCGCGCTGCAGCCCCTGGCTTCCTCCCCCCATGGAAAATTTCGGGCTGGGAAAGGCTCCAGGATCAAACCCAACCTCGGACCACCCCTCTCTGCCCACCTCCCTCCCCCCCTTCTGCAAAGTGTGGTGGGTTTGCTGCCAAATAAAGATTTGCCCTGAGGCTGCCAAAGCTCTGCTGTGTCTGTGTGGGTTTTCCTCCAGGCGAGTCCTGCACTTCCCTCTCTCCTTAAACCCCGCAAATCCGGGTGGGGAAAATCCTTGGAGACAGGCTCAGGGGAGGTGGACGTGTGGGAAGTTCAGGGTTCCCTCCAGCAGGTGCTCAGGATGCTCCAGGTATCACAACGTGCCCCAGGGGTCACAGAAGACACTAAAATTTGACATTTTCAGCTAGAAAACAACCCCATTTAGGCCTGAAAACACTCCACAGTTCTCCCTGGAGCAAGCTGTGGTGGTGGGCAGGAGCTGGAAGGATGGGTGGGGATGGATAAACACTCTTTTTGGGAGGAACACCCTTTTTAGGGCAGTTTTGCTCCATATGGGGGTGGACATGTTAAGTTTCGGGGCTGCATCCAATAGTAAGGTCCAGCCACCGGGTTTTGTGGGGACAAGAGCCCAGAACAACCCCAACTCCTCCCTCAGAACATCCCAATTTGCCCCGGGAAGGTTCATCTGTCATTAATCAGCTGCTTTCCAGAGAGAAATTCAGGCTGGAACCACCACCAGAGCTGCTGAGCAGCCGCCCAGGCACTCTCAGAGCCTCATTTCCAAACATCTTCAGGGGGAGGAAAAGGAACAGTTGTGATTTCCCAAGGCTGAGTCAAAGCCCTGAAATCGCCCTGCTCCGGGAAGGAACCTTCCAGAAGCTTCCCCAAAGCAGCAGAGCTGAAGCAAGACCTGCCCGCCCCCCCCCCCCAGGTTAACACAAGACCACCACAAGTTGCCTCACCCAGGTTGCTTCAGCTTCCTTTGGAGCCAGTTTTGACATCTGAGGGGTCAAACACCTTCTGAGGAGGTTAAAATCTGCCCCAGGGCCCGGAGTTCCCTCAGCCCTGCACAGGGTGGCAGACCTCGAGCCACAACTGCAATCCCACCCCCCAAAACAGCTCATACACCCCATCCTGCAGCATTCTGGGGTCTCTGGAGCAGGGAGAGCCCCCCACACCCAGTGGAGCTGCTCCAGTGCCACCACCCTGCAGGGCAGAAGGACATGGACCCCGAGAACCAGGGCTGGTGATCCTAAGGGACAAGGGTGGTTTGGGTGCCATTTGCAGCACATCAGTTTTTGGGGGCTCAGAACCCTCTTTGGGGGTGTCCAGCCCTTCTGGTCCCTGCACAACCCACCCCAGGACCCTCCCCAGGACTGAGGCAGGAACCAACCTCGGAGATCGGGGTGTTGGTGCAACAGGATGTTTGCCAACACAGCAGGGGCTGTGGTGTGGGGTGGGGGACTCTGCTGAGTCACCCAGGGGCTGTGGGATCAGGTGGGGTGCAGAATGAGCCCCCCCAACACTCTGAGTGGTCCTCAAATCCTTACGGATCCTTTCACCCCAAGGAGCTCCCCAAAAGAGGGGACACCAAGCAGGTGATGATACCCCCCAGCCACAGGAGCCAGGAGCACAGGAAAAGGGGGAGCCCCAAATCCCGCCTCCCTCCACCCCCAGGTGAGGATTCGCCACCCCCGGAGGTGTCCAGGGAAGGACTGGCAGTGGCACTGAGCGCTCTGGGCTGGGGGACAAGGTGGGGATGGGGCACAGGCTGGAGTCGATGGTCTCAGAGGTCTTTTCCAACCTAAAATATTCCGGGATTCAGGTTCCTCGAGCCGAGGACCGGCCTCCTGCTGCCACCTGGTGGGATGTGACACCGCGGCTCTTGGAGAGGCCACCAAGTCCTGCCCGAGCTCCCCAGGGACGCTGCGAACCCACCGACCTCGGGCACAGCCCCATCCTGTGTCCCCCCGTTCCTGTTCCTCCTCCACTAGCGCTGTTCCAACTCCCCGTGAACCACCTCCACCTGCAGCCCCCCCAGCACAGGAGGGCACGGGGGGTCGTGCAATGCCCCAAACTCTGCCAAAGGGGGACTTGGACGCCCTTGGTCACCGTCAGTCCCAACACTCCCACGGGGATGAGCCACAGGGGGGTAAAACTGGTCGTTCTGGGGGGCCGGTGAGGTCTGGGGCCAGCAGCTGACCCAGCATCGGCGGTAAAGCCACGCCTGGAGCCCAGCAAAGCCCAGTTTAACGCTGCTGTGGATGGGGACGTGTCACCAGGGGATGGCACCGTGGTGGCAGCGGGATCGGAAGGAGTAGCTAGAGGAAGGGACGAGCTCCGAGTGAGTCAGAGCAATTTTCCCCATAATTCCCCTCGTTCAGACACGTGCTAATTGGGGTGGGGGGAGGAGTACAGAGGCTGGAGGGGGTCGCTGCCCTCCCAACCTCCTCCACAAGTGTTTCCTGTGGGTCTGGTCACCCCATGGCCACCTCAGTCCTGGGGTCCTTTCCGCACCATCCCCTGGCAGAGCTGCTCTTCCTTCCCACAGGGACAGGGACCCGCCAACACAAAGCCTTAAACCCTTTAAATGTGGCCATGGGGGATCCCAGCCCTCGACAAAACACCTCCTGTCCTGCCTTCCACCAAGGCCCTGGCCAGGGGCAGCAGGAGCTCGGGATCCTGGCATTGTCTGTCTCTGGGGGGTTCGTGCTCAGCCCCGGCAAGGCTGCACCCCAAAAGTTTGCGGGTTAAACGGTGCTGCTGCCTGTGCCCAGTCGCCCAACCACCCCAAATCCAGCCCTGAAGGGAGTCCCCCGGCTCTGGGACTCCCCCAAAACCTCCAAGGACCCCTCAGGTGTGAGAGCAGCCCCTGGGCTGAGGCAGCTTCCCCAAAATCCTGCGTGTGCCGGGACCTGCAGGGACTTGCTGCCTCTCGCCTCAGCGTGCCAGGGGGAAATTCCGCTCCCGCCCGCTGTCTGCATCTCATTTCCAACCCCTTCCCCGCCGAGCCGTGCCGGTGGTGCCGGTGGGCGGCACAGCCCGGCTCCAGCAGCGCCTCCCCTCCCAAAAACGCTGCCACAACCCGGCCCCGCCAACGCCCCCGGGGGGCTGAGGGGGCACCGACCTCATCTGCCTCCGTCCCGTATCTGGGAATCTGGGAAGGTGCCTGAGCCCTTAATGAGAGCTGGCACACCCCGCGGGGAAGGGAGGGCTCCTCCCGCCCCTGCCCAGCTGAGCAAACCCGCGGTGGGGACGCCGGGACCACACAGAGAGCCCGGAGTCTGTCCTGGTGCTGCTGCTGCAGCCTCCTCAGAACTCGGGGCTGGGGCTTTGCCCGGAGCCCTGGGGCAGCCTGAGCCCAGCAGGGCTGAAATCCCTCCTGTGCCACACCCTGATGGGCTCCACGGGCTGAAATCCTTCCTGTTCCATGCCCTGTGGGCTCCACGGGCTGAAATCCCTCTTGTCCCGTGCCCTGATGGGCTCCACGGGCTGAAATCCTTCCTGTGCCGTGCCCTGATGGGCTCCATGGGCTGCAATCCTTCCTGTTCCATGCCCTGTGGGCTCCATGGGCTGAAATCCCTCTTGTCCCGTGCCCTGATGGGCTCCATGGGCTGAAATCCCTCTTGTCCCGTGCCCTGATGGGCTCCATGGGCTGAAATCCCTCTTGTCCCGTGCCCTGATGGGCTCCACGGGCTGAAATCCCTCCTGTCCCATGCTCTGACGTGCTCTAAGGGGCTGAACCTCAGCCTGGCACCGAGGGCACACACCAGGGTGGGCAGTGACTGGCCCTGTCCCATCGGGGTGTCCAACGAGTGACTCTCACACGGGAGGTTGTTCATAACCCCCCTGGCCACGGCCACCTGGGTGTCACTGGGTGTCCCCATTGTCACCACTGCCTTGCACTCTCAGGGCTCCTTGTCCTGCCCTTGCCCAAGCTGGGCAAACGTGGGTGCAGTCCGGGCCCAGAGGCAGCTCCCAGGACACGTGGGACAGCCTCAAAAATCAGATGAAAGCTCCTTTTCTGCAGGAATTGTTTTGGTCTCTGACATTTTCTAAGCTTCAGCATCACAAAGCCCCTCGAACTCACAAACAACTTTGGTTGTAAAGGAAAAAAAAAACATTTAGGGGATGAAAAATGCAAAGTTTTATGCACAAAGAGAACCTCTGGTCGGGGTTTTTTTGGTGATCCAAGGAGGTGTTCCCAGTGCACAGCCAGAACCACATGCTGACCTACATACACCTTCCCAGGTGTGCTGGTAAACATCCTCCGAGGAGCAGGATAATGAGGGAGGCTCCCTGGGAAGAGCAGCAGTGTGGGGAGAACAGGACTGACCAGAAGGGATCCTCACCCTCCACCCACTCCCCACAGCCTGCAGGGCCGGGGCAGAGCTGCTCCCACCATCCAATCTCTCCCCTCTGCACCAGTGCCTGGTGGACGCAGGTGAGTCTCCCTCGGTCCTTTCTGGGCTTGAAACCAGCTTTTGCATTGCCAGGGTTATTTTGGAACTAGTTCTTTCCAGCGGGGCTCAGGTGGGAAGGACGAGATCGGCTCCCAGGAGGGTGTGAGGACACGGCTCTTCCCTCCCCTGCACGAGCTGATTCATCCACCCCAAGTGCCTGAGATGGCCACGGGGAGACTCTTCCCTTTAATTTAACCAGGCAGTTAAAATTCAGCTGAGACCCACCAGGGAAAGTGGAGAAATGGAGGGAATTGAGGTGAAAGTCCTCAGAGGAGTCAGGATGGGCAGCCCAGCGAGGGAAAGGTGCTTTTTACCTCTGTCAAGAAAAGGTTCAGAAAGATTTGACCTGAACTGAACATTCTGTGGGAATGGAATGGGGGGGGTGGGTTTCCTGCAGGCACAGCTGCCCCTGCCAACTGCTGTGGCCTCAAGTTTTGCTGCTCTCCAGGACTGGAGACATGTCCAAGCTCATTAAAGCCATCACTGACATGCTGGAGAGTTACCAGGGCAGTGCCAGGAAGGGGAGGAAATCGGAGACGTTCAGCAGGAGCGAGTTCAAGAAGCTGATCCAGCAGGAATTTGCCCCTGTCAAGGTAAATCTACAGGCTTGGGGGTGCCAAGATGTGTGGGAGAGGTGCTGGGGTGATATTTAGGGGTGGTCAGGGGTGCTGAGGGGGCTGCAACACCCACCCCACATCCAGGGTTGGAGTGGGATCTCTCCAGTCTTTGATTTTCCCGGGGTTGTGCATTGTGGCTGATTTCCTTGGGCTTCTGTTGCAAAGCTCCTGTTCCCCCTCCTGGTCCTGCAGTCCCCATTTTCCTGCAGGGAATGGGACACTGAGGATGGGGTGCCTGGTCCCCCCCCCCGGCTCCATTTCCTCCCCGGGCAAATCCAGGTGTAATCCCAGGCTGTGACCCCTTGGCTCTGGACCCCATGCCCCCTCCTGTGCCTGCTGCTCCTTTTCCTTGCTTTGCCCTTGCACTGAGGGCACCCAGCCCTCGCTTTTGTCCCCTTTGGGAGGGGCTGATGGGCTCTTGTCCCCTCAGAGGTCGCCCACCAGCAGGTACAGGTACATCCCCCGCTCCTCGGACCCGGACACCGAGCCCATGAACAAGAAGGAGAGGGGCAAACGCTGCGTGTACTGAGGGGCACCTCCACCACTCCCGGGGCCCAGAGGGAGCAGGTAAGGACAGCTCAGGGAGCTCACAAAGCTCCTGCACAACATTTGCATGGACTCATTAGGAGGGGACAGAGACATCATGGGACCGGTGTCACCCCGAGGTGACAAGACTTCACCCCCAGTCCATCAGGGGGGTGGAATCCACAGAATATTCTGAGTTGGAAAGGACCCACAAGGATCATCAAGTCCAAGTTTTAAGTGGATGGCCCATGCAGGGATGAATTCCAGCTCCACGGGGGCTCAGAGAGCACCCAGTCAGCTCTAATTAAAATTGCAGAGTTCTTGGGCACAGATTTAGTGCAAAGCAGAGGAGTTGGGTAAATGGGGGTTGGGGGGAGGGATGTCACCCCCAGCAGGATTTTGGGACAGTCATGAGTGAAATCCTCCATGGGTTTTCCTCCCTCTCTGCAGGACCCCTGAATTGCTCTGTGGGCCAAGGGCAGTGGCAGCAGCACAGTGGGATCACTCTGAGCCCTGGGATCCCCTGGGGTCCCCTCTCGGGCTCTCTCTGCTCCTCCAGTGCTGGCAACACCCCAGGAGATGTGCAGACCACGCCCTGCTCCACCTATTACCTCCATGAGGCAAAAAGAGTCTCTTGTTTGCCCCTGATGCTCCTTGGGTGTCTCTTTGGGGTGCTTTAAAAATGCAGCTGGAGGGGGGGGTGAGGCCAGATCTGTTCTTCTCTTCTCCTAAACACAATGCCAGAGCACGAGCTGAAGTATCAACCCCTTCATCCAGGTTTTTAATGGGGAGAAAGTGAAAAATCTCTGGTTAATGGGGCTGGAATGAGCCATGCAATTAGTTGACTCAGACTGTAGAGCAATAATGAACAAAGAGTGGCAATTCCTCGAGGAAAATTAAAGGCTTATGGTTGGGAGCTCATCTCCAGCTCACTTGGAGCCAGCAGCAAAATTCCCATGGGTTTGGAGAGGTGGACACACTGAAAGTAGACCTCACCTGCATCTGATCCTTCAGCTGTTCAGGGGTTGGTCCATCAGCCCCTCACTGTTTCGTTGTAAATATCCAAAAAGTGGCTTTTTTTCTGGCTTATTTTGCTCCTTCTTACCCAAATGATTGTAAGACCATAAAAACCCCAATAAAAACGGTACAAAGTGATGCCTGTCTGACTTTTATGAGCCTCACACTGATCATTAGGAGCCTCCAGGAGCAACTGGGAGGTTGCTCAGAGCTGTGGTGGTGGGGAAGCCCCGAGGGGGCGGGGCAGGGTTGGAAAGGGGGTCTGGGGGCACCAGGGATCCCCACAAGGGGCACCACACCCTGGTGTGGGGCCCGGGCAGGACCTGCCATGGGGTGGGGAGAGGTTTTTGTGCTTCTCCATCACGTAGGACCTTGTTCCCAGGGGAGGGGAGCAGAGCTGAGGGAGGGATGATCCACACGGGCTGTGGTTGGTGATCGGAACATCCCGAGGGCTCGGGGAGGAACCAACCCCATTGATTCTGTGCTGCTGAGCCCAAGGAAATGCCAACACACGAGAGAGCTTGGGAATGGAACACTTTATTGGGCACCTCCTGGGGCCAAAGCACAGCCTGGGGTGTCAGTGGTGCCCCTTCCCCAGGGAGCAGCAGCTCCGGAGGGCGCGGGAGAGGGTTTGTCAGCTGGGCACCCCCGGGGCTGGCAGAGCTCTGGGAGGTGGGAGGCAGCTGGTCCAGGCATGGACCCCATCACTTCGACTTCTGCTGGGGCACCTGGGGCACCTGCTGCTGCTGCTGCTGCTGCTG